>NC_066514.1:420861-498361 GCF_024679095.1 Eriocheir sinensis
GACAGACAGACAGACAGACAGACAGAGACAGACAGACAGACAGACAGACAGACAGACAGACAGACAGACAGAGAGAGAGAGAGAGAGAGAGAGAGAGAGAGAGAGAGAGAGAGAGAGAGAGAGAGAGAGAGAGAGAGAGAGAGAGAGAGAGAGAGAGAGAGAGAGAGAATGGATGTCATCGTATCATCCAATTACTCATGTTATTTCCTTTTCATCTTCCTCCTGCTTTTGTTTTCTCTTCCTCCTTCACATTTTCCTCCTTTTACTCTTCCTCCATTGACCTGTCGAGGGGAAGGGCTGTGTCTGCCGTCTGTGATGTCCACCCTACCTTGCTCATCGGAAACTCCCGCTCTATATGTTACAATTGTTATGCTCTCGTTGGTGAAGTTTCATTGCATTGTTATCGCTTGTACCCTGCCTGCTGTTTCCTGTGTTCTCAGTCTCACAGTGTGCTTAAGCTCTCCGGGCAGATAAGTTGGTATTGTATGTTTGTAACTAAAGATATACTAATATTTAGCCCGTCCGCTACGATTGGCACGGAATTGGACTTCACTGGTAGCCTGGTAACATACACTCCCAGGTCTTTCTCTGCCTCTGTGGTGGATAGTGGAGTGTTTCCCATGTGGTATTGGTGTGCTGGATATCCCTTCACTGGTAGCCTGGTAACATACACTCCCAGGTCTTTCTCTGCCTCTGTGGTGGATAGTGGAGTGTTTCCCATGTGGTATTGGTGTGCTGGATATCCCTTCACTGGTAGCCTGGTAACATACACTCCCAGGTCTTTCTCTGGCTCTGTGGTGGATAGTGGAGTGTTTCCCATGTGGTATTGGTGTGCTGGATATCCCTTCACTGGTAGCCTGGTAACATACACTCCCAGGTCTTTATCTGGCTCTGTGGTGGATAGTGGAGTGTTTCCCATGTGGTATTGGTGTGCTGGATATCCCTTCACTGGTAGCCTGGTAATATACACTCCCAGGTCTTTATCTGGCTCTGTGGTGGATAGTGGAGTGTTTCCCATGTGGTATTGGTGTGCTGGATATCCCTTCACTGGTAGCCTGGTAACATACACTCCCAGGTCTTTCTCTGCCTCTGTGGTGGATAGTGGAGTGTTTCCCATGTGGTATTGGTGTGCTGGATATCCCTTCACTGGTAGCCTGGTAACATACACTCCCAGGTCTTTCTCTGCCTCTGTGGTGGATAGTGGAGTGTTTCCCATGTGGTATTGGTATGCTGGATATCCCTTCACTGGTAGCCTGGTAACATACACTCCCAGGTCTTTCTCTGCCTCTGTGGTGGATAGTGGAGTGTTTCCCATGTGGTATTGGTGTGCTGGATATCCCTTCACTGGTAGCCTGGTAACATACACTCCCAGGTCTTTCTCTGCCTCTGTGGTGGATAGTGGAGTGTTTCCCATGTGGTATTGGTGTGCTGGATATCCCTTCACTGGTAGCCTGGTAACATACACTCCCAGGTCTTTCTCTGGCTCTGTGGTGGATAGTGGAGTGTTTCCCATGTGGTATTGGTGTGCTGGATATCCCTTCACTGGTAGCCTGGTAACATACACTCCCAGGTCTTTCTCTGCCTCTGTGGTGGATAGTGGAGTGTTTCCCATGTGGTATTGGTGTGCTGGATATCCCTTCACTGGTAGCCTGGTAACATACACTCCCAGGTCTTTCTCTGCCTCTGTGGTGGATAGTGGAGTGTTTCCCATGTGGTATTGGTGTGCTGGATATCCCTTCACTGGTAGCCTGGTAACATACACTCCCAGGTCTTTCTCTGCCTCTGTGGTGGATAGTGGAGTGTTTCCCATGTGGTATTGGTGTGCTGGATATCCCCTCCCAAGGTGCAGGACTTTACATTTTTCTTCATTGAATAGTAACAGCGACTTTTTGTTCCACTCCTGTAGCTTGGTGATGTCTTCTGGTAGGTTAACCGCAGTCAAACGGTTAGAGCCAATCATCTGCTAACGTCCATTTACACAATCGCACACAGTTCACAGTGACAGATTTGATTGTACTAATACCGACTAACATTATAGCCACCAAAGGCGACAACCAATCCCCTGGGGAGCAGAAACTAAAATCTAAACCTGAGCCGCCACGCTGAGCTCACCGCAGTTTCACTTATGCGCATCCTGAGGCCGGGTTCCAACTATTCCGTTTGTACGGTTCCGTCGACCTTAATGTCTTCAAAATGAAGTGACAAAAATGGCGGATGCTCGGTACGGAGGAGATGGTGTCCGTCACGCCGTTTGTAGACACAGGATGGACCGCAAGGACAGCAGCGACTTCTTGATTGCTGCCTTTGTACTTGCTACTGGATTAGAAGTAGGGTTTGTTTCCCGGGACCCCGGGATCCCGGACAATTTTCAAGGTTTAACGATCCCGGGATATTTTTGCACATCCCGGGAAAGAATCCAACATGTGGAGCAGGGCAGCTTCACCCCCCTCGTCTTCACTACATCCGGCGGGATGGGTTCCAGGGCCTGACGCTTCTACACACGATTCACGGAACTGATCTCATAAAAGAAGCATCAGCCAAGGAACCATGTTGTCGCCTGGATGAGGTGTCGCCTCTCGTTCTCCCTGCTCAGGTCGGCCATCCTATGTCTCAGGGGCACCAGACACTCTTGCCCAAAAGCCACCAACATCTCCAATATGGACTATGAAGCCACAGTGGTGGAGAGTGACATTAGGGTGGGTCGGGAGTGACATGAGTAGGGAAGGAAAGGGAAATCTAGACGCAATAGATGATAAGGTGTTAGTGCTATAGTATTAGTAATATGGTTGGATGCCCAGTCATTAGCGAACAGAGTTGGGGCTAATGACCTCGAAGCTATGGAGCCCTCCATGACCATGTGTCGGGAAAATAAACATGGGTGGAGGTATCTTTTATGTAATAGTAAAAAAAAAAATAGTAGTAGTAGTAGTAGTAGTAGTAGTAGTAGTAGTAGTAGTAGTAGTAGTAGTAGCATTAGTACTACTACTACTAAATAACAATAATAATAATAATAATAATAATAATAATAATAATGATAATAATAATAATAATAATAATAATAATAATAATAATAGTAATAATAATAATAATACCATAAGAAGAAGAAAAAGAAAAAGAAGAAGAGGAGGAAGAAGAAATATAGCGTAAGGCGGTGAAAGGTGGGTAAAAATGTCTGGTATGGAACCTGTCACATACCAAACAATATTCTCTACCCTCCAATACTAGTACTATTATTTATCGCATACCTCCCTGCTACCGAGAAGGGCAATTATGTTTCGTCCTTCTTCTGTCTAATTGTTTGTTTGTTGATTGTTTTCCTTACTGTCCAGAATTACTCAAATATGGATCAACGTATACATTTTTAAATTTTTTTTACGTCTATGCCTATAACGCCGGTAGGCTTGCTTGAGGGGCCTGGATGGTATTCGGCCCCAGCCCCTCATGGCGCAGGCAAGTGTTTATAGTGGCGCCATCTTCTCTTGGCTCATGCTGCCCCCCGGAACTCCTTCTTGATTCATTTGGACAGTTTCCTCTAGAGTCCGGGTTGATGGGTGGTCTTCAGGACAGCATGTGGGTAGTTTTAAGCCACTCGGCGGTGACTGAAAAATCCCAGGTGGTAGCGTGGGGATTCGAACTCGCGTCGTCCATCACGTGGTGAATGTGGACCCAGCACGCTACCACTCAGCCACCGCCTACCCTACCTTACCTTAAATAAAATTATTCTGAAGTAAATTCATTCATCAACCTCTTGTCAAATGGGGTTCAAGTGCGTGAGATTGAATCGAGTCTGATTATCTGCATAGCACCTGAACGCCACCTCCGGCTGTACCACACTGCACAGAAGGTGACCTGCTCAACGGGCTATTTCTGTATAAAACAATGCCGAGTGAAGGAGATCAAGGGATGCTGACAAAGTTTGAGGGTTGAGTAAGTTGATGGTGCTGTCTGTCTCTGTCTCTGTCTCTCTGTCTGTGTCTGTCTCTGTGTCTGTCTGTCTCTCTCTCTCTCTCTCTCTCTCTCTCTCTCTCTCTCTCTCTCTCTCTCTCTCTCTCTCTCTCTCTCTCTCTCTCTCTCTGTCTCTCTCTGTCTCTCTCTCTCTGTCTCTCTCTCTCTGTCTCTGTGTCTCTCTGTCTCTCTGTCTCTGTGTCTCTGTGTCTCTGTCTCTGTGTCTCTCTGTCTCTGTGTCTCTCTCTCTCTCTCTCTCTCTCTCTCTCTCTCTCTCTCTCTCTCTCTCTCTCTCTCTCTCTCTCTCTCTCTCTCTCTCTCTCTCTCTCGACCTGTTGATTAAGATGGAGGACACTTTTTTTTATTCTTAAGGCTGTTATTTTTTGGCCCAAGGAAGACTGATATTGAGTCCTGCCTGAAAACTCGCTTTATTACATACGAGAGAGAGAGAGAGATTTAATAGGGGATCGTACTTGAAATGGTTACAAGGAAATGTGTGTGTGTGTGTGTGTGTGTGTGTGTGTGTGTGTGTGTGTTAGGGGGGGGGGTGGAAAGAGTAATTTAGTTGATCTTTCTTATGCGTATATAACCTCCTTATTCTACTCCTTTTCCTTCTTCTGTTTGGAACTTTCATCTTTCAACAGCAAATTTTCGGGATAATTTTGGCAAGAGTATAAATTGAGATTCCGAGAAAGCCCTTAGCATGGAGCCAACGTTGCCAGATCATCGTACTCAGAGCAAAGCATTACCGGTTTTTGACGCCTAACTACTGCCAAGAAACATCAGGAATTAACTATTTTAACGATAAATATAAATGAATCTAGTTATTGAGGCCCAGGAGACAGTTTTTGGGTCGGAAGTTGGTAAATAGAAGAATCTGAGTACGATAATCTGGCAACGTTGCATGGAGCCCTATGAACGTATGCTTACACAATTAAAGTCAGCCGGTACAGGACACAGTCTGGCTGCGTTGACATGATACAGCATCAGTAGCAGAATACGATAACTACTACTTGGGGAGGCGGTGGCTGAATGGATAGCTTGCCGGCTCCGCGTTCAGGACGACGCGAGTTCAATCCCCGCCCGGTGCCACCAAGCTGGGATTTTTCAGCCGCCGCCGAGTGGCTTAAAACTACCCACATGCTGTCCAGAAGACCACCTATCAACCCGGACTCTAGATTCTAGGATTAAAGATGAGCTCCGGGAGGGCAGCATGAGCCAGTGCAAGATGGCGCCACTATAAACACTCGCCTGCGCCAGAACGGGCTGGGCCATACCATCAGGCCCCTCCAAAAACAAAGCCTACCGGCGACACAGGCGAAGATGTAAAAAAAAAAAAAATTAAATAAACAAAACTTAATGGACAAACTTCGAAATGGCTTTCTGTGACTAGTTTTTTTTTTGTAGTGGGGTTCGACAATTATATAAATAACCGATAAAGAAATCTTGAATATAAAAATTGCTAACAACAGTAAAATTGAGGTAAAATCCATCACCATCGGGAGAAAATCATCCAAAAAGCCTTGTAGTCTGGTAGCAGAACCCTGATTTTTATGTGGACCTTGCAAAAATACCCCCCAAGCAGGTTATGATTGATTTTGGTAGATGAAGTTATGCAGAATCAGAATCTGAATGATGCCAAGCTGGCATCATTGAGGAAATTGAGAAATTCAAGATGACGTCCAAGATGGCCGCCGCGAGGATCCAAAATCTTTAAATGGCTGTCTTTTCGTCATTTATTGGCCGATTTTATAATGTAACATATCAATTCTAAGGTTTTTGGGGTCAAGGAATTCAATTTTAGCAATAAAAACACTGCAGATCCTCAAATTATTGAGTTACACATTTTTTTTTTAAAGGCCAACATACGATGAGACACACAGCTGGAGCATCAAACGCCACATGGAGTGACATGTACATTGAAAGCACATTCATGCGGTTTGGGCATAGTCATGGAGGTTTGACAGGACTCACAATGAACAGCAATGCCACCAAAAGATGGTCACTCAGTCTCCACAGCTGCAGCAGGCTCGCCCATGACATCCAAGCCATGCGAGACAACATTCAACAACCCTCAGTTTACCACAAAGAAGAGTCCCGAGCACAGATCCGATCAGATGCACATGACAGACAAAGCCTACAAAAAAAGTTGGAGCATTGTATCGATCCTCTCGATCCAACTGGTCACCCCAAGGAACTGTTCAACATTGCCACAGGAGAACTTGCTTCCTCGACGGTGAATGTAGACGAAGCCTTGGCACTGGGAAAACAGTCTGCAGAAGCATACGAAGCAAAGCTGCCAGATGGATTCCATGAAACAATCAGCTGTCCAGTAACTACGATGGCAACCAAACGAAAGAAGACAACACTACATGGGCGGTCTGATCCTACCTTTGACACTGAAGTTATCTTCACTAGGACTATTGGACTTATGGATACAGAAGATTTCAATTTGAGGGAACTCTTTGACTATGAACTTTCCCAAATTCCAACTTCCCTTTTCACAGACGAAGGTAACCTACGACCCGCTACATCAAAGTCGAAACTGAAGAATTCTTTGGGAGTTGAACGATCCTCTCGAATGACACCAAACCCAGAGGTAGTTGTGCTTGATGGCTGTGCAATACTTTGGACAATTCACTGGCCTGTTCCTGGAAGAATCATTGATCTCATTGCAGCCGTGGAAACATACTTGAGACAGAAACTGGTCCAAAGTGATGTGTATCTGGTGTTTGACAGATACCACGCGTATAGCCCAAAGGGTTGCACAAGGAGTCGACGGTCTTCAATTACAGAAAGCAGTCCATTCCATCTGACTTTGAACTCACCACTTCCCTCTCAAGCTGCGTCACTGTCTATTGTGGACAACAAAGTACAGATCATTAACTTACTGTGTGATGCTTTAGTGGATCGTTTTCAAACAGATAGAACTGACAAGGAACTAGTCATCACGGGACCAGATCCTGTGCCATATTCCATCCAAAAAGGAATGTGTCTAAGGAGGACAGATTTGAAAGTGACACACGAAGAAGCTGATGTTATTATTGTCAACCATGTAGTGGATGTCGCAAGAGGAACACATAAAACGATACACATCATTTGTGATGACACAGATGTCTTTGTCCTGTTGGTTCATTTTGTTGCATCTGAAGGTCTCTGTAACAATATTTTCTTGGTTCCAACCCGTCCGTCAAGGAATGCCATAGACATTGGTGCGACAGCAAACCAGCATGCAGAAATAGCCAAGTATCTACTTCCGCTGCATGCCCTAACTGGCTGTGATACAGTGAGTACACTGTATGGAATAGGGAAAGTCAAAGCATTGAAAGTCCTCAAACACGGGCATCATCCTCCTTTGCTTGGAGACAGCGAAACAGATGAAAAGGACTTGGAAAAGCAAGCTGTTGCATTCATTGCTAAATGCTACGGCAGCAAGGCAACTGGCTCGATGTCAGAGGTTCGCTACAGCATGTGGCACAAAACCGCAAAAAGCAAATCTCGGAAATTCAAACTAGCGACCCTTCCACCCAGCTCCAGAGCATTTGCTTTGCATATCAAGAGAGCCCAATATCAAGCATCTCTATGGAAAGCAGCACTGCAGTCTGATCCCCCAGCTTTGGCTGCCTCGGATTTTGGGTGGAAACCAGACCATGACAGCCAAACTCTTCTCCCAATTCCACTTCCACCCGACACAATGGCTGCTCCCGACAGAGTACTGAACCTTTTGTGCTGCAGCTGTCATTCATCAACAGACGTATGTTCCACTAGGAGGTGCTTGTGCCGCAAAAATGATATTGCTTGCAGTACCTTCTGCAATTGCAGTGTCGACTCCAGTCTAAACTGTTGCAATCCTCTTAACAAAGCCCTCCAGGATGCCGCTTTGGATGACACCGATGACGAAGACGACGACACAGAGAGTGAAAATGAGGACTCTCTCCCTTAAAATGAATGACTTCATGGTTCTTTAGTTACACCAACAAAGTGACTGCAAATTTAGAATGTGTTTGCTCACTAAAAAAGTGTCATTGTAGTTTTCTGAATTTCTAAATGCTGTCAGATAAATTTTGTTCGAACAGAATTATCATTTTATTAATTGAAAAAGTTGATAGCTCAATAATTTGAGGATCTGCAATCTTTTTATTGCTAACATTGAATTCCTTGACCCCAAAAACCTTAGAATTGATATGTTACAATATAAAATTGGCCAAAAAATGACGAAATGACAGCCATTTAAAGATTTTGGATCCTTGCGGCGGCCATCTTGGACGCCATCTTGAATTTCTCAATTTCCTCAATGATGCCAGCTTGGCATCATTCAGATTCTGATTCTACATAACTTCCTCTACCAAAATCAATCATAACCTGCTTGGGGGGTATTTTTGCAAGGTTGAGCCACCCAGCTACCAGACTTGATGGGATTATTCCGTGGCCTTAAAACCGGCAAATATCCTACAATCTTGACAATGATATTTTTTTTATTTTTTTTGTCTTTTTTACAACAAAGGAGGCAGCTCAAGGGCACAAAAAAAGGTAACAATAATATAAAAAAAAATCCCGCTACTCGCTGCTCCTATAAAATTAATCAAAAGAGGTGGCCGAACGAGAGGTCAATTTCGGGAGGAGAGGTGTCCTGATATCTCATAAGGTTGTGCGGGAAGCCTATATTATACGATTCTAGGAGTCATTAATAACAGTCCTGAAGCATACAGCCATGAAGTACAGACATCAGCAGGGGTTGTTTCTCGAACCAAGTTATCCGGGAGTTGCACGAGCTCTCTACAGAAGTACTTAATGGGAAAACTCTTAAACTCTTAATACTGGTTTAATCGATACTTCGTTACAGTAGGAGAGAACTGAACATTACCATATTTCCATTTAGGGTAGGCGGTGGCTGAGTGGTAGCGTGCTGGGCCTACATTCACCACGTGATGGACGACGCGAGTTCGAGTCCCCACGCTACCACCTCGGATATTTCAGTCACCGCCGAGTGGCTTAAAACTACCCACATGCTGTCCTGAAGACCATCCATCAACCCGGACTCTAGAGGAAACCGTCCAAGTGAATCAAGAAGGAGTTCCAGGGGGCAGCATGAGCCAAGAGAAGATGGCGCCACTATAAACACTTGCCTGCGCCATGACGGGCTGGGGCCGAATACCATCTAGGCCCCTCAAGCAAGCCTACCGGCGCTATAGGCAGTTCATTGAAGCGCCTGGCAAAAATATTAAATAATTCAGGCATGAAACATCATTATAAAACAACATGTATTTTGCTGCCTGATCTTCCTGGTTTCCATTGTTTTCTCCTCGCCCTACAACACTCGGCTCACAACTAACACTTCCCGGGCGGAGTGGAAAAAATTGGGCGGCTTTTCCGATACCCTACGCCCCTGTCCACCCAGCAGTGAATGGGTACCAGGTATTAATCGGGGGTTGTGTCCCGTCTCCTGGGGTCTGTTCCCTTCTCCTATAATTCCTTCCCCTTCTGTCTCTCTCCGGCATATGACCACAGATGTTGCGCCGACTAAACGAAACTTTCCAAGTCTTCCTCGTCCCTCATCTCTTCCTCTTTCTTCTTCGTTATCCATTTTTTCTGGAACTAATCCGATTCCATTCCCTGATATTCTGCTTATCGTCTTTCCAGTCCCTTAGTCTTGGTTTCATCACATACTTTTTTGCAATTTTCTTCCATTTTCTATTTCTTCTCCGCCTTCCTCGTCTTTCTCGTTATTTTCATCATCATCATTATCACCCTCGTCTCTCTCTCTGTCTCTCTCTCTCGTCTTTCCAATAACACACACACACACACACACACACACACACACACACACCCTAGGTAAATCCTCACAGAGCCGAGTAATTGATTCAGAATCAGTTTCGCTTGGACAGATGTGAACCAATGAGCCTTAGAATAGCCTTACCTTCACCTCTCTCTCTCTCTCTCTCTCTCTCTCTCTCTCTCTCTCTCTCTCTCTCTCTCTCTCTCTCTCTCTCTCCGTGTTGTTTTTAAGCTACGAGGGTAAACTTTTTTTTTTCTCCTTTCTCTTGCGGGTGCTTCGTGGTGCAGTGGTTAGCACACTCGGCTCACAACCGAGAGAGCCCGGGTTCGATTCCCAGGAAGAGTGGAAAAATTTGGGCGGCTTTTCCGATACCCTACGCCCCTGTCCACCCAGCAGTGAATGGGTACCAGGTATTAATCGGGGGTTGTGTCCCGTCTCCTGGGATCTGTTCCCTTCTCCTATAATTCCTTCCCCTTCTGTCTCTCTCCGGCATATGACCACAGATGATGCGCCGACTAAACGAAACTTTCCAACTTAGAATTATCATGTCGAGTCGTGTTGTTGTTCTTGTTTTATCATATTTTTTTTAATAGTCTTCATTTATCGGCTGTGGTACAATTTCTTTCTAGTGGTTGGAAAGTTTCGTTTAGTCGGCGCAACATCTGTGGTCATATGCCGGAGAGAGACAGAAGGGGAAGGAATTATAGGAGAAGGGAACAGACCCCAGGAGACGGGACACAACCCCCGATTAATACCTGGTACCCATTCACTGCTGGGTGGACAGGGGCGTAGGGTATTGGAAAAGCCGCCCAAATGGTTGGGCTACAGGACCTTTTGCATTCGTTGTTATTTTTGTTCTTGGCGTTGTCATCGGTTATTTTGTCGTTCCCATTTCATTTTAATTATTGGCCCTTTTTTTTTCCTGCTGCTGTTTGTGAATATTAACCAGGTAGCAGCGACGGGCTAAACTTGTGGCTTTACCGTGTAGCAGCGACGGGCCAAATTTGTGGCTTTACCGTGTAGCAGCGACGGGCTAAATTTGTGGCTTTACCGTGTAGCAGCGACGGGCCAAATTTGTGGCTTTACCGTGTAGCAGCGACGGGCCAAATTTGTGGCTTTACCGTGTAGCAGCGACGGGCCAAATTTGTGGCTTTACCGTGTAGCAGCGACGGGCCAAATTTGTGCCATGATATAAACCCCCCAAATAGATGATACATAAGCTAATCACAAATGCTTTTATATATTATGAAATGGTTTGTGTGAGGGGTGATTTTTTCTCATTTTTCTCGCTTGGAGGGACCATTAAGAAACATGATCCCCGCTGTTACCGTATTAATCTAGTTACATATACCATATATTAAAGATGTGGTAGTTATATAATATATAGTAACATTGTTTTATTTTGTTGCTGAGCTCTATAATATTTCATTTACGTGTGTTTGTTATAATTTATTTATTTATTTATTTAATATTTATTTTACGTCGTGGCCTATTGCGCCGGTAGGTTTCTTCCCGGTGGATCCTGATGGTCGGCCCAAGGTTTTTTCCTGGTGGATCCTGATGGTTGGCCCAAGGCTTCTTCCCGGTGGATCCTGATGGTCGGCCCAAGGCTTCTTCCCGGTGGATCCTGATGGTCGGCCCAAGGCTTCTTCCCGGTGGATCCTGATGGTCGGCCCAAGGCTTCTTCCTGGTGGATCCTGATGGTTGGCCCAAGGCTTCTTCCCGGTGGATCCTGATGGTTGGCCCAAGGCTTCTTCCCGGTGGATCCTGATGGTTGGCCCAAGGCTTCTTCCCGGTGGATCCTGATGGTTGGCCCAAGGCTTCTTCCCGGTGGATCCTGATGGTTGGCCCAAGGCTTCTTCCTGGTGGATCCTGATGGTTGGCCCAAGGCTTCTTCCCGGTGGATCCTGATGGTCGGCCCAAGGCTTCTTCCCGGTGGATCCTGATGGTTGGCCCAAGGCTTCTTCCCGGTGGATCCTGATGGTCGGCCCAAGGCTTCTTCCCGGTGGATCCTGATGGTCGGCCCAAGGCTTCTTCCCGGTGGGGCCTGATGGTCGGCCCAGCCCGTTCTGGCGCAGGCGAGTGTTTATAGTGGCGCCATCTTGCATTGGCTCATGCTGCCCCTCCGGAGATCATCTTTAATCCTAGAATTTAGAGTCCAGGTTGATAGGTGGTCTTCTGGACAGCATGTGGGTAGTTTTAAGCCACTCGGCGGCGGCTGAAAAATCCCAGCTTGGTGGCACCGGGCGGGGATTGAACTCGCGTCGTCCTGAACGCGGCGCCGTCACGTTATCTATTCTGCCATGCATGTTTTTCGAGAGAGAGAGAGAGAGAGAGAGAGAGAGAGAGAGAGAGAGAGAGAGAGAGAGAGAGAGAGAGAGAGAGAGAGAGGAGAGAGGAGAGAGAGGAGAGAGAGAGAGAGAGAGAGAGAGAGAGAGAGAGAGAGAGAGAGAGAGAGAGAGAGAGAGAGAGAGAGAGAGAGAGAGAGAGAGAGACCCTGTTTGTGAAAGGGTATCCCGAACGATTAAAACGCAGGACGAGAATGGGAAAGAAAAATATTTACACCTTCGAACCTCGATGAAAACAAAAATTCCCATGCATGAAAATCCTTCATAACAAACCACGCCAACCTCCTCCTTTGAAGCTGATTGAGAGAGAGAGAGAGAGAGAGAGAGAGAGAGAGAGAAGGAAAGTTGGAAAGTTTCGTTTAGTCGGCGCAACTTCTGTGGTCATATGCCGGAGAGAGACAGAAGGGGAAGGAATTATAGGAGAAGGGAACAAATTCCAGGAGACGGGACACAACCCCCGATTAATACCTGGTACCCATTCACTGCTGGGTGGACAGGGGCGTAGGGTATTGGAAAAGCCGCCCAAATTTTTCCACTCTGCCCGGGAATCGAACCCGGGCTCTCTCAGTTGTGAGCCGAGTGTGCTAACCACTGCACTATGAACTGAGCATGAACTGTACACTCAACCCCACCTTACCTCACCATCCATGGCTTTATCTAACCTCTTCTTGAATGTATCTATGGTATTGGCACCCACAACATGGCCCCCAAGCCTGTTCCATTCGTCCACCACTCTATTGATGAACCAATTCTTGCCTATGTCTTTGTTGAATCTGAATTTGTCTAACTTAAAACCATTGCCACGCGTCCTACCTGGCTCTTTTACTCTCAAAATCTCATTGACATCCCCTTTATTAAAGCCCTTCATCCATTTATAGACTTCGACACCCTACCCTCTTTTTCTTTGTTCGTTTGTTTTGGGGTGGTCGGAGTGGTGGTAGAAGCAGACCCAGGCCCTGGATCAGAGGGTTCTGTGTTTGAGCTCCTGGAACGTCTTGAGCCTCACGGAGGATCACCAAGTGCCTTACTTTCCAAAAGAGGCCCGATGGTTGTGAGACTGAGACGAGTAGGACTGGCAGTGGTGAGATCAGTAGTGAAGGGTATTGAGAAATGGTGCCCATCTTAATTAGCCCGTCCGCTGCGATTGGCATGGATTTTGCCTTCACTGGTAGCCTGGTAACATAATACTCCCAGGTCTTTCTCTGTCTCTGTGGTGGATAGTGGAGTGTTTCCCATGTGGTATTGGTGTGCTGGATATCCCTTCACTGGTCGCCTGGTAACATAATACTCCCAGGTCTTTCTCTGTCTCTGTGGTGGGTAGTGGAGTGTTTCCCATGTGGTATTGGTGTGCTGGATATCCCTTCACTGGTCGCCTGGTAACATAATACTCCCAGGTCTTTCTCTGTCTCTGTGGTGGGTAGTGGAGTGTTTCCCATGTGGTATTGGTGTGCTGGATATCCCTTACTGGTCGCCTGGTAATATAATACTCCCAGGTCATTCGCTGTCTCTGTGGTGGATAGTGGAGTGTTTCCCATGTGGTATTGGTGTGCTGGATATCCCTTCACTGGTCGCCTGGTAACATAATACTCCCAGGTCTTTCTCTGTCTCTGTGGTGGATAGTGGAGTGTTTCCCATGTGGTATTGGTGTGCTGGATATCCCTTCACTGGTCGCCTGGTAACATAATACTCCCAGGTCTTTCTCTGTCTCTGTGGTGGATAGTGGAGTGTTTCCCATGTGGTATTGGTGTGCTGGATATCCCTTCACTGGTCGCCTGGTAATATAATACTCCCAGGTCATTCGCTGTCTCTGTGGTGGATAGTGGAGTGTTTCCCATGTGGTATTGGTGTGCTGGATATCCCCTCCCAAGGTGCAGGACTTTACATTTTTCTTCATTGAATTTTAACAGCCACTTTTTGTTCCATTCCTGTAGCTTGGTGAGGTCTGACTGTAGGAAATCCGCAGTCAAGGGGTTAAGGGGGTAGCTATAGCCATCTCTAGTTAACTGATAACTGTTGCTGAGGCCATTCTGGTTAATTAGTGTGTGGTGCACGTTTTCCTGAAATGTGTGAAACTGAACAGGAGATGTTTTACACCAAACTCGATTTCGTTTGAGACCAGTGACCCCTTCGGAGAACACTCACTGTCTTGAGTGACTCCTACTCCTGTATGGCAATCCTGCACCATTCTCCCTGACTGGAGGATGGGGCTGTTCGTCCGTATCTGATCAGGGGAAAAATGGCCTGTACTGCAATTACTGTGGTATTAGGCTGCATTCACACGAGACACTTTTTAGTGGTCAGTGGCCGCCACAAAATAATGGTCAAAATAGAACACACACATCTCTATGGGTGCATGCACACGGGACACTGTTTCGTGGTCACCACAAAACAGTGGCGAGTTGTGGCGGGCGGAGCCATTTTCCGACCACGCCACTGTGGCCGGGGATATATGCCGTTGTTTCAAAAGGCAGCGTGCACACGAGCCCCTGCCACCACCCTGCCGCCACCCTGCCACCCGCCAATTTCCCTCTGCCTTGACACTGACCTTTTGAATTTTAACTGTCATAATGATGTATAAGTATGACCTTCACGCATAACTTGTGTTCAGGACATGATGCATAAGCTCTTACATGCTTTCAGAATTAATGTTTCATTTTGTTTCACAGTTTTGCATATTAATAGATTTCTGGTGTGGATTAACTGCTGAATGTGGTGGTTTTATTTACCCGGAAGTAGAAAGTGGAGATGCTAGGTAACCGCAAAGACTGCTGAATAATGTCAATAAATTACATCTAATGTGACTTTATATTCTTCATGTTCAGTCTTACATTAAGATTACCGCAAGTCTCTCTTCTGCTGGCACACACTTCCTCGTGTTGGTGTCCTGCCGTGTTATACGTGGACCAGTTACTGTCATTAGATGATTTTAAAGCTGTCCTGCGACTTCCTGAAGCAGTCAAAAAACTTATCAGGGAGCTCTTTTAGCTCTGTTAATGATGTGTGGAATACTACACGCAGTAGTCTGTTGCTAACTATGGGGTGAACCCAGTACTTTCTTCTGCTCTTTTTGCCAAGAGAGCACAGACAGCTGCTGCCTCTACGAGACCCATAACGCCACGTACTGACCTCATTAGTAGCCGCCACCGAGTGGCTAGTGTGCACACTACTACTACTACTACTCACTACTACTACTACCACTACTACTACTACTACTACCACTACTACTACTCACCATTTTTCGAGGCGACCATTTTTTGTGGTGGCCACTTTTTGTAGAGATGACACGATTGCCTTCAGTATACCTTCCTTTTACAACGTGTAATGAACGTGTCGTTACCTAGGTCATCTGGTTATTAAGAGTACTGTCTTGCTGCCCCACCCCCCGCCCCTGGACCCTCGGGATCTCCAGCACCGCCGTGAACGCCCCGGGGGAGCCGAGGCGCTCTGCATGCCGGGACCCCTGGGCCCTGAGCTCGCCAGGGAGACCTTGGGCCCCCTGACGCTCCCCAGCCCCGCTGAGGCGAGGGGGGTTGGAGCAAGACTTGACTCTTAAACCACCAGACGAGAATATTAAGTTAATCGAAACTACCGTGAAGGCGCCGATCACGGAGTTTGTCGGATCCGGGATGGCAGGACGAAGGGCCGAAGGAACGTGACCGATCATCCTAAGAATGACCTTGGGATGGTTTTCGGGGCAGCATCCGTTTCCCTCTTATCCTTAGTGCTTCTTATTTTGCATGTTCCTTTCTCTCTCTCTCTCTCTCTCTCTCTCTCTCTCTCTCTCTCTCTCTCTCTCTCTCTCTCTCTCTCTCTCTCTCTCTCTCTCTCTCTCTCTCTCTCTCTCTCTCTCTCTCTCTCTCTCTCTCTCTCTCTCTCTCTTAATATTGTAGTAGTAGTAGTAGTAATAACAGTAGTAGTAGTAGTAGAAGTAGTAGCAGTAATAGCAGTAGTAGTAGTAATAGCAGTGGTAGTAGTAGTAGTAGTAGTAGTAGTAGTAGTAGTAGTAATAGTAGTAGTATTAGTAGTAGTAGTAACAGTATTAGTAGCAGCAGTAGTAGTAGTAGTAGTAGTAGTAGTAGAAATAGTAGTTAGACCAAATCTGAGTGTTGTTTCGTGTCTGTTAGGTCTTGCTTGGGAGGCGGTGGCCGAGTGTTTAGCGTGCGGGCGTTGTGAGACCGTTAACCTACTGAGTCCCGCCCATGCACGCTGACAATTTTCAAGCATCACCGAGCGGCGGAAGATCACCCACGTGCTGCCCAGACCTTCAACCAATCCTAACCTCAGCGAGTTCGGTCAAGAGGAGCGTTGCCAGATTATCGTATTCACCACATCGTCTTTATCACTTTTAAGCCTCAAACTCTCGTACCTACACAAATAACGATACAAAATTGAAGTTAGCGTTAAAACTCCTATTTATCGATGCTTGTTTGTTTGTTTTTTGCTATAGTTATCGGTCAGAAACTACGAAAATGCAATGCGCTGAGTACGATAATTTGGCAACGCTGGTCAAGAGGAGCACCGGGGGCAACATGGGCCAGGCAAGAGTCATACATGCCACTAGGGCTGGGGTCGCTCAAGAGACGCCCTCAAGAAAGCCTACCGGCGCTAAAAAGTAAAATAAAAAAAGTCCCGTCCACGATCTGCCACCTGTCCGCACGCCACGCGCAAGTTCACTGACCTTTATGAATTTTAACTGTCGTAATGATGTATAAGTATACGCATAAATTGTGTTCAGGACATGGTGGATAAGCTCTTACATGCTTTCAGAATTAATGTTTCATTTCGTTTCACAATTTTGCATATTAATAGATTCTGGTGTGGATTAACTATTGAAATGCATGTGGTGGTTTTATTTACCCGGAAGTAGAAAGTGTAAATGTTATGTAACCGCAAAGACTGCTGAATTATGTCAATAAATTACGTAATACATCTCATGTGACTTTATATTCTTCATGTTCAGCCTTACATTAAGATTACCGCAAGTCTCTCTTCTGCTGGCACACACTTCCTCGTGTTGGTGTCCTGCCGTGTTATACGTGGACGTTACTGTCATTAGATGATTTTAAAGCTGTCCTGTGACTTCCTGAAGCAGTAAAAAAACTTATCAGGGTGCTCTTTTAGCTCTGTTAATGATGTGTGGAATGTTTGACGCAATATATAATCTGTTGCTAACTATGGGGTGAACCCAGTACTTTCTTCTGCGCTTTTTGCCAAGAAAGCACAGACAGCTGCTGCCTCTACGAGACCCATAACGCCACGTACTGACCTCATTAGTGGCCGCCACCGAGTGGCTCGTGTGCCGGGTGCACCTACTCACCATTTTTTCGTGGCGACCATTTTTTGTGGCGGCCACTGACCACTAAAAGTGTCTCGTGTGAGCCCAGCCTTACGCTGCGTAGTTTGCCAGGCAAGATGTTCGCCAATCTATTTATTTTTCATGCAGATTTGCAAGCAGCTCCTGAAGCTACGTACCTGAGCTGTCTTGTTAAGGCGGCAACTGACCGTATGTTAGCGCTTCACTTTTAGTTGAGTACCGACGTAAGTATCGACAGTGGAAGCTCGTAGCCTCTGTCGATCGAAAGAAGGCGTTTGATTATATGTATCGCATTGCACTGCAATGACCGTTAGTCTTTTGACTGACCTGTACTCTGGGACTGAGAGCGCTGTTAAGTGTGTATGTGTGGGGGGAAGGGGCATGTCCAGCTTTTTTCTTGTGAACACGGCAGTGAGCCGACGATCCAATAGCTCTAGCCGAGCCATTACAGGCTCTGGTGATGGGTCTCGAGACACTGCACGCGGAGGCAAAACCCTTGGTACTCCAAGTCTCCTGGGCAAGGCCAAGATACAGGCTTTCGGAGGCTTACTAGATGAAACACTACAGCTAGTAGGGCATAGATTTCTTGGAAAATTTCACATGCTTTAGCAGCGTAGTGCAGAACAACGTCAGTGATGTTTTCTATAATCTCTACAGCCCTGAACCCTCGGAATACATGTGGACCTGATAAAAGTTCCTCCTATTTTTCTCTGCTTGGCCCATGGTGCCGGCAGGCTGTTTTGACGCCGGTAGGCTCTTCTTGGTGGTATGTCCCAGCTTGTTAGTGGCGCGGTAAGTATATTGTAGTGGCTCCTTTTTATATGCCTCTTGCCGTCTCCCAGAACTCCACTTAAGTATTTTTTTCTTAAGTCCGTGTTGACAGGGGATCATCAGCATAGTGTCATAGTGTATGGGTTATCTCTGTCCAGTCGGCGATGGGTGAAAACTTTCAGCTTGCAGCGACTAGGCGACTTAAACACAAGCCTTCGGATCACCACGCCAGCACGCAAACCACTCAGCAGCCCTGCTTGGTCAAACTAGCCCCTGTCAAATCTCACGTCGGCGTTACACAAGGCGGCGAAGTGCTAGGATCCGGTCAATTGCTGACAACTGCTGTGAACCCGCATTGCTCAGGTCTCTGAAAATTTAGCAGATGAGATCGAATTCGCATAAAAATCAGATGAACGATCACTATGCCGGGCACACTAAGCAGCGTAATACCACGGTAACTGTTGCAGTCCTGTCCCCCTTTCTTCAGTCAAGAGGAATGGCACCGGACCGCCACAAGGCAAACAGCACCGCACTCCTGGCTTTTAGCATCCCAGCAGATCCCAGCTGCCTTTGCACCCATTAGTGGATAAACAGCCGCCATCTGCAACCCAGCCAGAGGGAGCTGTCCGCTTGGGGACTCTGTGGTGTACAACTACCCAAAGTACTCGGCCCAACGACCCCGGTACCCATCAGCCTCAATACTATCTGCCCATCAGTCGTTTGGATTGTACTCGTCTGAGATATGGATTTGGAACGGAACTCTTTCAGAGCTCTGGAGGTCATTTGCATTCAGACAACCCTCGATTTCCTCAGTTCCTTTGGGGAGGCGGTGGCTGAGTGGTTAGCGTGCCGACCCCGCATTCCGCCGCCCTGTCGATGATGCGAGTTCGAATCCGCCGCTAACCACCTGGGATTTTTCAGTCACCGCCGAGTGGCCTAAGACTACCCACATGCTGTCCTGAAGACCACCCATCAACGCGGACTCTAGAAGAAGCTGTGCAGCGCAAGTGAAATCAAGAATGAGCTCCGGGGGGCAGCATGAGCCAATAATAATGGCGCCACTATAAACAATTGCCTGCGCCATGACGGGCTCGGGCCGACCATTCAGGCCCCAATGTAAAAGCCTACCGGCGCTATATGGACACCTGACATTTCTTATTCTCTTCCAGAAGGGTTCACGTCCTTTCACTGTAACCTCTGAACACATTTTCCCTCATGTGTACCAATTTCTTCTAACGACGTGAACATTTTCAAGACGATGATATCAAGACACCTTCCAGACCGAATTTGAGCTTCCTATTTGACTTTGATAATCTCTTAGCGGGAGTGGGCTATAACGTGATTTTTATTTGTTTTTTGTTTCATCTTAGGGTTGCCTCCTTTGATGAGAAAAAAGCGATTGGGGGCGTGGGTTACCAAAATGATGCCATATTCGTTACTACAAAGATATGTTCCTCTCATATATCTCTTTACAGGTTTATCGAACTACGAAAATCCAAGTTACCGTAATTTAACAAACACATACATACGATATTTATAAATCCTCTTTTGAGATATGAAACAAACTGTTCATTCAGAAATAGCAGGAGTGTGGAGTCAGTTAAAAGTATCCGACTCTGACTGAAGGGGCCATCACACTGGGCATACAAGTAAAGGAAGTGCAAAAGTAGTCTCCCCACAACATACTTCACCATGGAAACAGATGGCGAGTGACAAAAAAAAATAAAAAAAAAATAAAAAGATAAAGCAACGCGTAAACTTATGAAGAAAATTCGAAGTCCTTCAGTTATAGAAGAAACAACAAGGAGATCAGAAGTGAGATTAGACCTTTCCGACAGCATAGGTAGTCGACTAAAGGGGCTATTACACTGGGCAAATTTTCCGTGGATCTTCAGTCAAACCACGATTTCCGCTGGCGTGGTTCTCATTTGCTTCTTGTTATTGCTGCTGCTGATGATGATGGTGAGTAATACCGTCGTCCTTCGGTGAAATCTACCGTAGCTTTGGAAGATCGTGGACACGTCAGAAAACCCCGGAAATATGAGAACCACGCCAGCGGAAATCGTGGTTTGACTGAAGATCCACGGAAAATATGCCCAGTGTAATACCCCCTTTAGACTTCAGGAAATTTTAAGGTTGTAACTCCGACTCCACCCTTCTGCCCCTCCTCCTCTACTGCAGTACATTTTTTGTATGTGCTGCTTGTAGCGGCGGTAGGCTCTCGTGAGAGGCCTCTTGAACGTGTGTGAACGAGTTGTCTTGACGGCACTGTGTGTGTGTGTGTGTGTGTGTGTGTGTGTGTGTGTGTGTGTACGAGTTGTCTCGACGGCAGTGTGTGTGTATTTACCCAGTTGTAGTTTTACAGGGCCTGGGCTTACGCTCGTGTGGTCCCGTCTCCGTATCTATAATTATCCAACTTTTCCTTGAAACTTTGCACACTCTTCGCCGATACCATTTTCTCACACACACACACACACACAAAAAAAAAAAATCAATGTTCCCGCCATCACCCATAAAGCCTGAAATGTCCGCCAACAGGAGCTCCCACGTCAGCTAAGTTCTCCCACAAATTCGTTGGAATTCCCCACGAAGTAGCAAAACTGACCTAACAGTTATATATCACGGCAGTAACGGGATGGGATCGTCCAAGTTCGTGCTCAAGAAAAAAAAAAATCCCTACTACATTAAACGATAAAATGAAGGGTATCATGATGAGGCTTGTTTGGTCGGCCCCAGACAGTTAGTGACGCAGACGTGTTTATAGCCCCGTTCACACTGTGCCGACTCTGCGCCACGACTACCCACGACTCTAGGGTACACGAGGCCTTGGGTGTTGATGTGAAAGGGTCGGGCATGTCTTGAAAGAGGTCTTGAGACTGTTGCCGAATGTTGCGCCGACGTCGTGACGGGAGTCTGGAGTCGTGAGGGTTAGCAGTTTAGCACGACATGCTGGCAACTAGTTGGCCGAATGTCGCAGACAGTCGGCAAGACACCAAGACCCCAATAAAACCTTCCTCCCCTTTTTGGAGCGTGGGAACCAACTTGTCAAATGGAAAAGTCGCCGGGTTGTCGTGGCCCAGAGTCGGCACAGTGTGAACGGGGTTTAAAAGCAGCACCATTCTTGCTAGGTTCATGCTGCTTCTCGGAACTCTACTTGATCCTTTGTAGAAAGTTTCGTTGGAGTCCGGGCTGCTAGGTGGTCATCACAACAGCATGTGGGCAGTCTTATTAGGCCACTCAGCGATGGCTGAAAATCGTCCGTTTGTAGCGGCGGGCACAGGACTTCCCGGGTCCTCCAGGACACTCCAGCACGTTTAACACCCACACCGCCTCCCTAAATCATTTTGGTAGTGATGATGATGTCATTGGGAGGGATGTTGGGGAGGCGGTGGCTGAGTCGACAGCATGACGGCGCTGCGTTCAGGAGGACGCAAGTTCAATCCCCGCCCGGTGCCACCAAGCTGGGATTTTTCAGCCGCCGCCGAGTCGTATATTACGCGGTGAATGTGGGCCCAGCACGCTACCACTCAGCCATCGCTTACCTGCACATTTTCCCTTTTCTCGGAGCTCACGATGTCACACTGATTCGGAAATTTATCAATTTATTTTTGCGCTTTTCATAAAGCCTATATTTTTTCATGTGTATAGTAAAGATCATAAATACAGATATTTTTACATAGCAAACACATATATGCATATAAAATGGGGAGGCGGTGGCTGAATGGATAGCGTGACGGCGCCGCGTTCAGGGCGACGCGAGTTCAATCCCCGCCCGGTGCCACCAAACTGCGATTTTTCAGCCGCTGCCGAGTGGCTTAAAACTACCCACATGCTGTCCAGAAGACCACCTATCAACCCGGACTCTAGATTCTAGGATTAAAGATGAGCTCCGGGAGGGCAGCATGAGCCAATGCACGATGGCGCCACTATAAACATTGCCCTGCGCCAGAACGGGCTGGGCCGACCATCAGGCCCCTCCAAAAAACAAGCCTACCGGCGCCACAGGCGAAGATGTAAAAGAAAAAATAATAATAATAATAATTATCACTAATACCAAAATGATTTTAGTTAATATTTCCTCTCGTAAGCTTACATAATCATTTTGTATTTACTTCTACAATCCTTGGCGTAGCATTTGCAGAGCGTGTGGGTAGAGAATACATTTATTAATTTCTGTAACTGCATCCTCTTCTGCATCCTGATTCGCTTAATCGTTTGAAAGTTCAAGGGCAGCTCAGGATGCTTAGCCAGTGAGAATTTGCAAAGGAATATGTGCACCATTTTCTGTTATCAAACCTAAGGGAGGAGAGACTGGAATAGTGGTGGAGTAAGCTGTGTCATGTACGGCTATATAGTTAACCTGCGCAATAAAAGGCAACAAGGCGGCCCCGGTAAGGGATAACATAATATTTTCCAAGGTTCCTGCAATGAAACGTCTTGTCTCTGCATAAGGACTCCGGGCCACGACTACCCGCGACTCTAGGGTTGGTATAATAAGGCACATTCCCTCCTCACATCAGCTGTTTCTAAAGGCCAAAGAGGGGGTCAATCAGGTTCTAATGAGTGTTTTTTTAGGTTCACGGTACAGAAGAAGGATAAAACTACCACCAGGGTCATAAAACTACTCCTGGAAATGCCCACAACTCCTACGAAAGCCTTGTCAAATATGTGTTTCTTCAGGTTCATGGTACAGAGGAAGGATCAAACTGCCACCAGGGTCATAAAACTACTCCTGGAAATGCCCACAACTCCTACGAAAGCCTTGTCAAATATGTGTTTCTTCAGGTTCACGGTACAGAGGAAGGATCAAACTACCACCAGGGTCATAAAACTACCCCTGGAAATGCCCACAACTCCTACGAAAGCCTTGTCAAATATGTGTTCTTGGGCGGCGAAATGTCTTATAATACGACTCTAGGGTACACGAGGTCTTGGGTGTTGATGTGAAAGGGTCGGGCATGTCTTGAAAGAGGTCTTGAGACTGTTGCCGAATGCTGCGCCGACGTCGTGACGGGAGACTGGAGTCGTGAGGGTTAGCACGACATGCTGGCAACTAATTGGCCGAATGTCCCAGACAGTCGGCAGGACACCAAGACCCCAATAAAACCTCCCCCCTTCTTGGAGCGTGGGAACCAACTTGTCAAATGGAAAAGTCGCTGGACGGTGCATTTTTTTACAATCTTTCAGGAACAGCACAGGTTAGTTAATAATACCCGTGCCGCATGGGAAAAACATTGTGGTGAGGGGAACCTCTTGAGTTACTGATTAACTAAGAGAACTAAATAGGGGCGCTGATTACAACTTCATCAGGAGCAACCTCATCCCTGCATAGTTCAGCCATGCCACCATGATCCTTCAAATACATGATCTATTCTTCGAGAAGCTGATCTGTTGATAAATAAGTGAACGGACTTCCAAGAGAGTGTGACGTGTAAATAGATAGCTAAACGGAATGTCTGACTTGGCAATAAAAGAAGTCTCCCATTGGCATTAGACGGATATAGTGTAAGAGATTTATCATGATTCAAATGGTGTTTTTGTGAATTTTCTCCTCTTTACATACGGTACCACACTCTGATACCTTAACCGACCTTTCATCTCCTTTCCCCATCTCATAGTCCACTTCACCCTCTACCCCTTTTTCTTCAGTCCTTCACTCACACTCCCCGGCCTCTTTTCTAACTCCGTACTCCGTTTCCCTTCTCCTGGTCTCCCATCCTTCTACCATTCCAGTGCAGATCGGTTTCTCCCTCACCCCAACCTCCCCTCAAAGTTCCCCTCTTTTCCATTCTGCTGGACACCATCACCCACTCTCCCAACAACCCCAGCCTCCCCTTGCCCACAACTCGGAACCCTTCTGCCACAGTGCTTTTTTTTTTATATCTCGTTCCCCTCCCCCTTTTGTAGGCCTCAAAACAAATTACCTACGAAAAAATTAGAAAACGGAAGCGCGAGCATTGAAATGAAGATCTCAAATGATGCGAACAGGAAACCCAAAATGATCTTTAGTTAATATGAAGCTCAAAATTGTATATATCTATATCTATATCTATCTATCTATCTATCTGTCTATCTATCTCTATCTATCTATCTATCTATATATTTAGCCATTAATAGGCAACGAGATGCTAGTTAGCTGCGATAATGATAAGGCTTGGATCCTAAGCTCAACCTTCGGCAAAGTCTTCACCGAGGAAAACACGTCGAAGGTCGCTGCTCCAACGACAACAGTCCAAGGTCGTGACGAACAACAAGCTGCCATTACAGAAACAAAGACGTGCGAGGTGCGTAAGTCAGTATAAAAAAGGAAAAATTTGGAAAGTTTCGTTTAGTCGGCGCAACATCTGTGGTCATATGCCGGAGAGAGACAGAGGGGGAAGGAATTACAGGAGAAGGGAACAGACCCCAGGAGACGGGACACAACCCCCGATTAATACCTGGTACCCATTCACTGCTGGGTGGACAGGGGCGTAGGGTATCGGAAAAGGAAAAGTTGGAAAGTTTCGTTTAGTCGGCGCAACATCTGTGGTCATATGCCAGAGAGAGACAGAAGGGGAAGGAATTATAGGAGAAGGGAACAGATCCCAGGAGACGGGACACAACCCCCGATTAATACCTGGTACCCATTCACTGCTGGGTGGACAGGGGCGTAGGGTATCGGAAAAGCCGCCCAAATTTTTCCACTCCGCCCGGGAATCGAACCCGGGCTCTCTCGGTTGTGAGCCGAGTGTGCTAACCACTGCACCACGAAGCCCCCCATAAAAAAAAGGATCCAAATAAGTCTCCTGGTCACGACATCTACCCCCGCGAGTACTAAAGGAATGTAGCGCTCAACTGGTGACTTCTATAACCTTGCCTGAGCCAGAATCCCTCTATCGTGGAAAAAAGCAAACATTACCCCAACCCCAATCTTCAAAAAGTGAAACAAAAAGAAAATATGTTAATCGGAGGTTGCCGAGTGGTCAGCATGCGGGCGCGGTGAGCCAGGAGACCTAAGTTCGAGTCCCACCGATGCATGCTGATAATTTTCAACCATCGCCGATTGGTGGAAGATTACTCACATGCTACCCAGGGCCCATACTTATAAAGCTAACACCTCGTCTCAGGCTCGTCTTAAGAGCCCAAACCGGCCCTGTGGAGCTGGATGTGAATCTGAGACGCGGCGCGAGTAGCTAAAGTTGGTCCCGGGGGCTCGTCTGAGGCTCGACCTTAAAATGTAAACATTGCCGGGTGTTGCCAGACAGCCAGCGTGCCTCATCAAAATCGTTTTACATTCAAACGCTCACTACAGGCTTACAACACCCTTTTATAATGGATATGATGTACTACTACTCAATATTTTCACCATTTTAAGGTATTCTTACCCAGTAATTTTCATATGAGATAACTGATCTCGCCGTTGTTGGCAACTTTACTTTCCCCACTACCCAGGTCTTCAGTCAATCCTAGCTTTAGGGACTTCGGTCAAGAAGAGAACCTGGGGGCAGCATTGGCCAGGCAAGAGTCTTATGTCACGGCAGCCACTATTAAATAAAATTCGCCCGCGCTACTAACGCTCTGGGGTCGTTCAAGAGACCCCTCAAGAAAGCCTACCGGCGCTATAAGCAGCACCTAAAAACAATTATAAAAAAAAATGTTAAGGACAAGATAACTGGTTCCTCGATGCCAATAATTTAATATCTGATAATTGCCATGATATCCGTAGTAACAGATCTTGCCTAACAAAACTACTAACCTTCTTTAACGATGTTAATGCAAATTGGGATGCCCGAGCACCCTGTGATATGATGTATTTAGATTTTCGAAATGCGTTCAACAAAGTCTTCCATAGAAGGCTTATCTCATTATGGCGCTTCCATGGAATAAGCAAACACCTATGCATGTGGATCAAAGTTTGGCTCGAAGGCTGGTAACAACAAGTTGTTATCTAAGTCTATATATATACCAAGTCAAGTCACTCTGCTTCAAAACTGTGACCGGTACGCGCAGGAGGCGGTTTTGGGGCGGAGCAGCGGGATGACGTCACTTGGAGCTAAAAAAAAAAAAAAAAACGCCAGTTCAGGGGTGACTAAAGTTGGGGCCGTGTGTGCACTCTGGATGTGCATTCTCGCCTTTTTTCACAGCGCGTTCAGGCAAGCCACTGACGAAAAAATGTCTTTTTTTATTGTGCTATTGCGTGACTGTAATTTCAATGCCTACAAACGGCGGTGTGGGGTGTGAGGGAGGGCATGTTGAAGTGATTGATTTAAATTAGTTCGCCTTTCCTCGTTTTCTCTAAACCCCTGTTTCTACATTCTCTAGTTTGGCTCCAAGCAGCGTCACGCATAAACCACGCCTCGGCCGTGTCTCCTCCCACAAACCTGCGTATGACTTGACTTGGTGTATATAGACTTAGGTTGTTATGTACGGCTAAGTATCTGATGGGAGTTAGAAACTATATAGCGGCGTGCCTCAAGGATCGGTACTGGAGCAAACACTCTTCATAATTAGAATAAATGTTCCGGAAAACAACCTCTTATCAGAAGTAGCCAAATTTGTAAATAGCACCAAATTAGGAGGCAAAATAACATGTGCTGTGGATTGCGACAAAATTCTGCTTGACCTAAATACACCCACAGACCGTGACATGTGGCAAAGGTATTTTAACAAAGTGTCGTGCACATAAGAGATAAATAATCCAAACTTTCAAAAGAAAATTAACGATCAGAATAAAATCGGCGTCATCATAAAAAGTAATCTTAAAAGGAGCGATTAATGTACAGCAATTACTAAAAAAAAGCTAAATGATGTGATGTTACGCTTAATTTAAAGAAAATTTGATCACAAATTGCCAGGCGTTTTGAAAAGACTATACATGGCATTTGTAAGGTCACACGTTGATATGCCATTGAATTCTGGTCACTGAATTCTGCTATAGTTCAGAGATTACTGGATAGAGTACAGCGACGACCGACCGGCGTTGCGTAAATTATTAACTTACCGTATGAAGAAAGACTAACTCTGTGAGCGCGTTCTCTCGCAATGCCAATAAGCGAAGGGCTGAGGGAACTCAATCGAAGTCTTTGAAATATTTGCTGAATTCAACAATGTAAATCCAGGAAACCTATTTGAAATATATCACTCAACAGTGATGCGATATAACGGGAAGTAAGTATTTTGAAGGAGACAGGGATTATTAATATGGAAATAGTTGAGACAAACACAGTGATGAACTTCCTTTGGTCCTTCTCATTAAAAAAGTTTAAAATAGATGCTTATCAGATTATTACAAATTAATTAGTATGATTACATATCGTCCATACTTGAAATAGCAGTAGCGTATGTTTGGTCAATGCTGGTCATGAAAAAATTGTTTTCTTTATAAAATAGGTCTTAAAAAAAAAACTTTGAATGCCAAGCTACAGCATTACATCGCAAATAGAGTGAAAAGAGATTCGAGAGTAATTGATTATTGATTTATTTTTTGCTGTTTGCGTTTGCGGTGTCAAATTTTGTGGCGGAAGACTGCAAATATTGTGTAGCTATTTGCGATGGCGGATTTGCGATTGCGATTGAAACTAAATATCGAAAAGTTGGAAAGTTTCGTTTAGTCGGCGCAACATCTGTGGTCATATGCTGGAGAGAGACAGGAGGGGAAGGAATTATAGGAGAAGGGAACAGACCCCAGGAGACGGGACACAACCTCCGATTAATACCTGGTACCCATTCACTGCTGGGTGGACAGGGGCGTAGGGTATCGGAAAAGCCGCCCAAATTTTTCACCTCCGCCCGGGAATCGAACCCAGGCTCTCTCGGTTGTGAGCCGAGTGTGCTAACCACTGCACCACGAGGCCCCAACTAAATCTCGAAATTTGCAGAATTGGAATTGCGAAAGTTATGGAATAAGTTAGCGAATTTGTGATAGCGGAAGTTCAAATTCGTTAGCGATGCCCACCTCTGATTTCCCCCAGAGTTTGGTCAGCTATAATGTTAGTCTAGGGAAATTTTCTATTCTTATTTCATTCTTCCCTGTAAAATATGTATGTCCGCTCTCTCTCTCTCTCTCTCTCTCTCTCTCTCTCTCTCTCTCTCTCTCTCTCTCTCTCTCTCTCTCTCTCTCTGTCTTTCTGTGTCTCTGTGTGTCTGTGTCCCTATGTGTCTCTCTCTCTCTCTCTCTCTCTCTCTCTCTCTCTCTCTCTCTCTCTCTCTCTCTCTCTCTCTCTCTCTCTCTCTCTCTCTCTCTCTCTCTCTCTCTCTCTCTCTCTCTCTCTCTCTCTCTCTCTCTCTCTCCCGAAATTGACCTCTCTTTTTGGCCACTCCTTTGACCTCTATTCAGGAGCAGTAAGTAGCGGGCTTTTTTTTAATATTTTTCTTTACGCCCTTGAGCTGTCTCCTTTGCTGTAAAAAAAAAAAAAGGTTGCCGGAGGGAGAGGTGGGTAGGGAGGAGACTTCTTCGGCTTCGACTCTATCCTATTCTACCACATGCCGTCTATATCAGCAACAGTAAAAGGTACACTATAGCTGCTCATGGCCGCTGTGCTCATCTCCGTTACATTGCCCCTTGAGACTAAGAGGAACCCATTACCCCGGGACACAGGGCCATTTATTTTTTTTTTTTTTTTTTTTACGTGTACGCCTATAGCGCCGGTAGGCTTGCTTGTGGGGCCTAGATGGTAGTCTGTCCCAGCCCGTCATGGCGCAGGCAGGTGTTTATAGTGGCGCCATGTTCTCTCGGCTCATGCTGCCCCCCGGAACTCCTTCTTGATTCACTGGGACGGTTTCCTCTAGAGTCCGGGTTGATGGGTGGTCTTCAGGACAGCATGTGGGTAGTTTTAAGCCACTCGGCGGTGACTGAAAAATCCGAGGTGGTAGCGTGGGGATTCGAATTCACGTCGTCCATCACCCGGTGAATGTGGGCCCAGCACGCTACCACTCAGCCACCGCCTACCCAAATTGTCCAAATCTTACACTCGCTATGGACCAAAACGTCTCCAAAAGGTCTCCCTGGTATCTGTTATTCCTATGTATTCCTATGTATTCCTCCTCCCCCTCCTTTACCTTTTTCCTCCTTTTTCCTCCTCCTCCTCCTCCTCTTCCTCCTCCTCCTCCTCCTTTTCCTTTCGCTATAGGACAAAAACGTCTCCAAAATGTCTCCGTGGTATCTGTTATTCCTATGTATTCCTCCTCCTCCTTCTCCTCCTCCTCCTCCTTCTTCTCTACCTTATTTTCCTCCTTTTTCCTCCTCCTCCTCCTTCTCCACCTTATTTTCCTCCTTTTTCCTCCTCCTCCTCCTCCTTCTTCTCTACCTTATTTTCCTCCTTTTTCATCCTCCTCCTCCTTCTTCTCTACCTTATTTTCCTCCTTTTTCCTCCTCCTCCTCCTCCTCCTTTTCCTCTTCCATTTTCGTGGTTCTCTGATCATGCATTGCCTTTATTTTTGTTTATTTTTCGTCTTCAGTTTCGCCTTCCTCATATATTTGCATTTCTTTCTCCTCACGTTCCCCTCCTATTTTTCCTTCATTTCCGCTGCCTCCTCCTCTTCCTCCTCCTCCTCCTCCTTCTTCTCTACCTTATTTTCCTCCTTTGTCCTCCTCCTCCTCCTTCTCCTCCTCCTCCTCCTTCTTCTCTACCTTATTTTCCTCCTTTTTCCTCCTCTTCTTCCTTCTCCTCCTCAGACTCCTCCCTCTCTTTCCTGGGTTCTTTTTCTATTATAATCTCTACATTTTTTTCATTTTCTCCTTTGTCCCCTAATTCGTCCTTAATCTTCTGATCCTTGTGTTTCCTCCTCCTCCTCCTCCTCATCATCATCATCATCCTCCTCCTCTTCCTTCACCTCTCGCTCCATCACCGCCGCCATTATCAACATCGAACACTGCCAACCTTCCAACACCTCAACACAAGTTTGGGAAAATCCTAAAGGTGGTTGCGGAGAGCGGTTTGAGAAAAGGTTCATGGCAAAAGTCCTGCTTCCTTCATCTCGTATATTAATTAACTCTCCCTCTCCCTCTCCCTCTCTCTCTCTCTCTCTCTCTCTCTCTCTCTCTCTCTCTCTCTCATGTGCATTCAAGAGAGAGATTACGAGTGCTCCTGCTTCATAGCTATTTAACACCTTCAGAGGCACTGGTCAGTCACTAGGGAGCGTGTGTTGCCAACAATAGGGTCGTGAACCTTTGTATTGTCAAGGTTTTTATCGCTGCCGAGTTAAGTTTTGATCAATCTCGAGGCAGCACATGAGGAAGCGAGGTCACTAGGGCTTTGGGTCCTTTGAGCTAAGACCAATGCCTCGTTATTATGCTTCCTGCAAGAGATATCATAGTGACCTGTTTTGGAATACAAGCGATGGACTGGACTTGTCTGCGTTAAAAATAAGTGCTTCGGATACTTGTACAGGAGAGTAAAGTTTGGAATCTCCGGGTTAATGAAATTCCTTGTCTGCAGCGATTGTGCGACACAGATGCCGTACAGAAGCAGCGGGGATCATGTTTCTTAATGGTCCCCCAAGCGAGAAAAATGAGAAAAAATCACCCCTCACACAAACCATTTCATAATATATATCAAAGCATTTGTGATCAGATTATGCATCATCTATTTTTGGGGGTTTATATCATGGCACAAATTTGGCCCGTCACTGCTACACGGTAAAGCCACAAATTTGGCCCGTCGCTGCTACACGGTAAAGCCATAAATTTGGCCCGTCGCTGCTACACGGTAAAGCCACAAATTTGGCCCGTCGCTGCTACACGGTAAAGCCACAAATTTGGCCCGTCGCTGCTACACGGTAAAGCCACAAATTTGTCCCGTCGCTGCTACACGGTAAAGCCACAAATTTGTCCCGTCGCTGCTACACGGTAAAGCCACAAATTTGGCCCGTCGCTGCTACACGGTAAAGCCACAAATTTGGCCCGTCGCTGCTACATGGTAAAGCCACAAATTGGCCCGTCGCTGCTACATGGTAAAGTCACAAATTTGGCCCGTCGCTGCTACATGGTAAAGTCACAAATTTGGCCCGTCGCTGCTACATGGTAAAGTCACAAATTTGGCTCGTCGCTGCTACACGGTAAGGCCACAAATTTGGCTCGTCGCTGCTACACGGTAAGGCCACAAATTTGGCCCGTCGCTGCTACATGGTAAAGTCACAAATTTGGCTCGTCGCTGCTACACGGTAAGGCCACAAATTTGGCCCGTCGCTTAATACAAAGACAATATAGGTAATGACTGTATAAAAAAATCTTTAAAAACTCCAGTCAGGTCATTGTCCACGTTTGATCTTTAAGGAATGAGTTTTTTCCACTTAACGGTAAAATTCTCAGTCTTTGAATAAAACTTCCGTGTCTATCTGTCCACTAAATCTGTAAATCTCCTTGGATTCTTTTTAGGAGCAGCGAGTAGCGGGCTTTTTTTTTATTAATGTTTACTTTTTTTGTGCCCTTGAACTGTCTCCTTTGCTGTAAAAAAAAACAAAAAAAAAAAAAAATCAGAACTACAGTCTTCCAAATATGTCAAGTCCGTTTTGGCGTTGGCTCCCGTGGGTCCATTTCTCCCCTCTGCCCTGCCACACAATCCCAACACCTATGTCTTCCTCTCATGTCACCAATACCTTACATATGAGAGGAAGAGATAGGTGTTGGGACTGTGCGGCAGAGCAGAGGGGAGGAAAGGACCCGCGGGAGCCTACGCCAGACCGCCCTCAACATATTTGGAAGAATTTAAGAGGACCAGAATAAAGAGATCGCCTTGCCTTCCCTTCGATGCCGAATCCTTAAAGACTCCAGTCAGGTCATTGTCCACCTTTGGTCTTTTAATGAATGAGGTTTGTTTCCACCTTACAGTAAATTTCTCAGACTGAACAAAATTTCCGTGTCTAAATCTGTAGCCATTCAGAACTAAGAGGACCAGAATAAATAGGTCGCCTTGCCTTCCCTTCGATGCCGAATCTTTAGACTCCAGTCAGGTCGTTGTCCACCTTTGGTCTTTTAATGAATGAGGTTTTGTTCCACCTTACGGTAAATTTCTCAGTCTGAACAAAATTTCCGTGTCTAAATCTGTAGCCATTCAGAAGTAAGAGGAACAGAATAAATAGGTCGCCTTCCCCTCACCGCCCTGCCTCCCCTTCGGTCCCAGTGATGATGAGCGTGTCAGCAGCGACATTTACACGTGCAAAGGCCCCCACAACCCTCCCTCATCCCTCCCTTAATTAACGCGCAGTATTAGTCCGTGTCCCCTCTCTCCTTCCCCTCCCATCCATTCCTACCCTGTTCCCCTGTTGCCCTCCTGTCCCTCCCTACCGTAATATCTAAGCGATGATTAACCCTGTTTGCTCCCTCCCTTCCCTTGCTTTATAACGTCGAGATCACCGACGCGAGGTATCATGGACCGTTTTATTTCCTTTATCTCCCCTCCTGCTCTGTTATCCGCCCTAATGGTAATGAAGAAAATGACAATTGTAATAATATAGTGACGTTAATAGCAATAAATATAATAGTAATAATAATAATAATAATAATAATAATAATAATAATAATAATAGCCAAAGAAGGGCAGGTTGAGTATCCCCAGCCAGGACTCGAACCACAGGCAGCCACCCTCGCTCTGAAGAGGTTAATGTGAAAAACTCATCATAGTAGTAGTAGTAGTAGTAGTAGTAGTAGCATGGTACTTCTACTACTACTACTACTACTATTACAACAACTATTTTTTTTTTTTACAACAAAGGAGACGTCTCAAGGGCAACAAAAAGTGAAGAAAAAAAAGCCCGCTACTTGCAGCTCCCACAACAGAAGATAGTATAGACTGCCCAAAAGAGAGGTCAGTTTCGGGTGGAGGTGTCTTGATACACTGTTCTTGAAAAAGGTCAAGTCGTAGGCAGGAGGAAATACAGATGAAGGAAGATTGTTCCAGAGCTTACCAGCGTGAGGGATGAAAGAGTGAAGATGCTGGTTAACTCTTCCATAAGGGGTTTGGACGGTATAGGGGTGAGCATGAGTAGAAAGTCGAGTGCAGCGGGGCCGCGGGAGGGGGGGAGGCATGCAGTTAGCAAGTTCAGAAGAGCAGTCAGCGTGGATAGAGAGGCAACATGGCGGAGGAATTTAAAAGGAAGAAGACCGTCAGTAGGAGGAGGGGAGTTGATGAGACGAAGAGCCTTAGACTCCACTCTGTCCAGAAGAGCTGTGTGAGTGGAGCCCCCCCACACGTGAGATGCATACTCCATACGAGGGCGGACAAGGCCCCCGTATATGGACAGCATCTATGCGGGGGAGAAGAACTGGCGGAGACGATACAGAACGCCCAACCTCGACATATCTGATTTTGTGAGAGAGGAGATAATATGAAGTTTCCATTTGAGATTTTGAGTTAAGGATAGACCGAGGATGTTTAGTGTAGGTGAAGGTGACAGCTGAGTGTTGTCAAAGAACAGGGGATAGGTGTTTGGAAGATAGTGTCGAGTTGATAGGTGGAGAAATTAAGTTTTTGAGGTATTGAAGGACACAAGGTTCTTCTTGGCTGAATCGGAAATGATAGTAAGGTCTGAGGCTAAGCGTTCTGCAGCCTCCAACCTTGAATCGTATAGTTCCTGTTGGGTTGGCCTTCTATCAAAAGAAGTTGAGTAACGCAGAGTAGAGTCATCGGCGTAAGAATGGGTAGGACAGTTCGTTTTGGAAAGAAGATCATCAGAGAACAACAGAAAGAGAGTCGGAGATAGGACAGAACCATGCGGGACACCACTGATGATAGGTTTAGGGGAAGAACAGTGACCGTTGTTGCTGTCACGTTTATTTTCTATTATTGTTTTCTTGTCAAGATCGTTGTTCTTCTCATCTTTTTTCATCACCATCATCATCATTTTCTTCTTCTTCTTCTTCATATATATATACACACACACGTTTAGAGAGAGAGAGAGAATTTGTATTTGTAGTTGTTATAGTCGTAGTTATAGTTATAGTTTTATATATAGTTATAGCTGCGAGGTTTCTGTATGTTGACATCCTGCTAATGTTAAGTTGCCCAAACTCTTGTCAAGCAAATTGTGTTGTCTAATTGTCATTTGTCTCAATCTTTCTTTTTCCCTTAAGTACTGCTCTGATTTCTTGATGCTTTTAAATCTTCCTAATTTTCTCTTGTTTTCATCTTTTTTTTCATAAACTTCATTCACTTCAGTTTTGTGTTCTGTGTTTGTTACTTTCCAGCTCCTTTCTTATTTCATTATTCCCTGTAAAATATGCATGTCCTCTCTCTCTCTCTCTCTCTCTCTCTCTCTCTCTCTCTCTCTCTCTCTCTCTCTCTCTCTCTCTCTCTCTCTCTCTCTCTCTCTCTCTCTCTCTCTCTCTCTCTCTCTCTCTCTCTCTCTCTCTCTCTCTCTCTCTCTCTCTCTCTCTCTCTCTCTCTCTCTCTCTCTCTCTCTCTCTCTCTCTCTCTCTCTCTCTCTCTCTCTCTCTCTCTCTCTCTCTCTCTCTCTCTCTCTCTCTCTCTCTCTCTCTCTCTCACTCTCTCTCTCTCTCTCTCTCTCTCTCTCTCTCTCTCTCTCTCTCTCTCATCTACCTGGCTAGTCAGTTCCTTGTCTTTGATCTGTTTGCAAGCTCACAACTTCGTCTGCCTCTTTAGCATTGTTAGCAGAGGACTTTGAAGTCTTCCCGGCATCTGCCTTATATCCGCGTCTTCATAGCTCCGTGCCTCACGTCCTCAGTTTTCTTTTCCTTCCATTTTGCGTTTGAAAAATGAGTGCGCGATGCTCACGTTTCCTTCGGTCTAAGACTATTGTTGGCCACTTTGGGAGAACTTTGCTCGTGTTGTTTCGTCTCCTTGTTATTCATCTCCCTTCACTGGGTAACATCATGGTCATGCTACATAGATTACTAATGCTGTCACTTTCATTTGTGAACAGAATGTTTGCCAGAAAATCAATCCTGTTGACTTCTAAACAAAAGTCAAACATTACAACGCGTTAAACAGAATATTTTCCCATCATAACAACAATTACAGATGCAACGGCTACTACAACTTATATTACTAATACCTACTACTATTACTACTACTTCTAGTACTACTACTACTACTACTACTACTACTACTACTACTACTACTGCTACTACTACTACTACTACTACTACTACTACTACTGCAACAGCAACAGCTACAACTACTGCTACTAACTGGACTACTGACTACTACTACTGGACTGGAACTGGACTGGAACAACAACAACAGCAACTGACAACTGACAACTGAACAGCAGGACTGGACTGGACTGGACTGGACTGGACTGGACTGGACTGGACTGCCTACTACTACTACTACTACTACTACTGCTACTACTACTACTACTACTACTACTACTACTGCTACTACTACTACTACTACTACTGCTACTACTACTACTACTACTACTACTGCTACTACTACTACTACTACTACTGCTACTACTACTACTACTACTGCATTTTCCCGACATGCATAATCATGGAGCTCCATAGCTTAGGTCATTAGCTAACTCTGTTCGCTAATGACTGTGGCAACCATATCACTAATACTACCTGACACTAAATCACCTATCATCTATTACGTCTAGATCCCCTTTCCTTCCCTACTCAAGTCACTCCCGACCCACCCTAATGTCACTCTCCACCACTGTGGCTTCTAGTCCATATTGGAGATGGTGGTGGCTTTGGGCCAAGTGTCTGGTGCCCCTGAGACATAGGATGGCCGACCTGAGCAGGGAGAACGAGGCGACACCTCATCCAGGCGACAACGTGGCTCCTTGGCTGTTGCTTCTTTTCTGAGATTAGTTCACGAGGCGTGTGTAGAAGCATTGGGCCCTGGGACCCCATCCGCCGGATGTGGTGAAGACGAGGGGTGGCTGCCCTGATCCACATGTTGGATTCTTTCACCGTATGCCCTTGTCTTCTCCTGCTCGTTCCTGTGGTGGGCGGCTTGCAGGGGCAGCTCACGGTGACAGGCAGCCATCAGGTCGAATATGCGGATGTCCATGAACGCCACTGTCCGCGCACCCAGAATCCGCAGGCACCCATCAACCCGTGCCTCCTGTGAGGTATTGGCTGTCCTGTATCGAAGGTGTTCGCCGTCCAGGAAGCAGTGCCGGCTCGGTAGTGACGTCTTGGCATACCTCCCCAAGCATGCTGGCTGTCAGATCCCTCACTTCATCGTGTCGAATACAGACGAATCCTCCTTTTTTACATGTCATGGTGTGGGTGACATCATTTGGTGATCCACATGCACAGAGATCAGGCAGTCCCTCAATCGTACAGCCATATCTCACAGAAATGGCGTCGACAAATTCTTGTTTGTTAAGGCTGAAGCCCTTTGCTCTGATTGGTAATGACGTTAGCCAGTTAGAGGCGCCTGCCTCCTGTGCTGTGTGTATTTTTCTACCCATTTCTGTGGACAGGTGTTGTGTAAGACGGTCCAGCTCGTCTTTTTGGGCCTGTTGCCTTTCTTCTGAGATTTTTCTTTTAATATCTCTTATTTCTGTTTGGTCTATCTCGCCCTCTGCCTCCTGAGCGATGATCCTGTTGATGAGTGACCTGGTAAGGCTGATGGAGTTTGGTTCTCCTTATCTGCCAGCTTCTCAGGGTTGGTGATCCCATCCCACCCAGTCTTGGGGAAGTGCTAGCATATCCCTCTCTTCCTCCCCCAAAGCATGATATTTCACCAGCGCCGGCAGAATACATTCTTGACGGCATTTTCAATGGTCGGAGGGTGGACTGATGCCGGGGATGGTGCGCATCAGGAACGTCCACCGATGTTGGATGCCGTGGGTGTACGCTGAATAGGCAGCGTGTGGCTCAGTCTTGGCAATGGCAGACAAAGCTTCTATTTCCTTCACCCATTCAGCTACTTTGTCTCCCGTACTCCTTCTTATATACCTCTGTCCCGATCACTGCACCTAAGTGTCGTTGTCCGTCTTTTGTCACAATGACGCCACTTCCTCTAAAAGTTTCTGCGGCATGGTCATAATGTTCAGGTTTGACAATAAGGACAGACTTGGTGGCGTTAGGGATGTATCCTATCTCAGGGCCGGCGGTGTTCACAGTGTCCCACCACCCTTTTAAGTCTGAGATTTTACCAGCACCTGAGGTCATCCATAAGCCACCTGTTTCACCGTGTTTCTGCGAACGCGATTTCATTTTGGAGGACTGATAGGCCCAGGGCGTACATAGCCATGGCTATTGGGTCACCTTGTGTTGTCCCCTCAGATGATTTTAACACTTTCACCTTTTCACTGTGGCTATTTATGTATAAGTCAGTCGGGTATGTATAGGTATTTTCGACATACATAGCTAAGCTAGGATAATAATAATAATAATAACAATAATAATAATAATAATAATAATAATAATAATAATAATAATAATAATAATAATAATAATAACAATAATAATAATAACAATAATAATAATAATAATAATAATAATAATAATAATAATAATAATAATAATAATAATAATAATAATAATAATAATAATAATAATAAAGTAATAATAAAAGTAATAATTACAATATGAATAATAAGAATTGAAATATAAATGTGAATAAAAGTAATAACAACTTTAGTAAACATTACAACAGCAGCAACATCGTTCACAAGGTTTAACTTTTCTAATAAAACTTTATAAACTGTTGAAAAGATCACCAGACAATAGCGGCGAATATTTTAAACAAGCTCTCTCTCTCTCTCTCTCTCTCTCTCTCTCTCTCTCTCTCTCTCTCTCTCTCTCTCTCTCTCTCTCTCTCTCTCTCTCTCTCTCTCTCTCTCTACTGTGTCTTTGTGTGTCTGTGAGTGTGTGTGTGTGTGTGTGTGTGTGTGTGTGTGTGTGTGTGTGTGTGTGTAGTTCACCCGGTCCTTCTGGTTGTGAGGCAGACGCTCTATCCACTGAGCTACAGGGCCGGGTGTAGCTACCGGGCCGTGTGTGTGTGTGTGGGTGGGTGGGTGGGGGGGGGGAAGGGGAGGGGGGGGGGTGCCTGAAAAATGGTAATCACTTAATTTCCAGTGCTAATAAATTGCTTTAATTGGAGTATAAATATATCATTTTACAAACTGAACACTTATTTACACATTGTAATATGAGATTATATCATTAATGTAGACTAACACTCATCGATCATATATTAACTCTCATTATATGTTCAACTGACGAGTAAGAATGCAATTACGGAGGTAAATATGTTATTCAAAAGACTGTGTGTGTGCGTGTGCGTGTGTGTGTGTGTGTGTGTGTGTGTGTGTATTTAACCCGGTAGCAGCGGGGATCATGTTTCTTAATGGTCCCTCTAAGCGAGAAAAATGAGAAAAAAATCACCCCTCACACAAACCATTTCATAATATATATCAAAGCATTTGTGATCAGATTATGTATCATCTATTTTGGGGTTTATATCATGGCACAAATTTGGCCCGTCGCTGCTACACGGTAAAGCCACAAATTTGGCCCGTCGCTGCTACACGGTAAAGCCACAAATTTGGCCCGTCGCTGCTACACGGTAAAGCCACAAATTTGGTCCGTCGCTGCTACACGGTAAAGCCACAAATTTGGCCCGTCGCTGCTACACGGTAAAGCCACAAATTTGGCTCGTCTACTTAAGCGGGTCCAATTTCCGTTTCATTTCTCTCCCAATTTCCCCACTAATTCCTAGAGTCGGACACATATAATCAGGTCCGTTTGAGTAGGGCACCAGCCTCTCCACAGCCCTGCCACACCACCCCCAATGCATCACTTTCATATGGCAGCTACTTAATATCTGACGTTGTGCATCAAGTTTTCTATACATTAAATAGTTCTATATAGTGTTTTGCTTTTGGGGATAATAGCGATGAACTGTATAAATTCCATTAACACGCGACAAGTTTGCTTTCCTCCTCTGTCAGTGATAAAGGATACCATATGAGGTCGTATTATAAGACATTTCGTGGCACAAGAACACCTATTTGACAAGGCTTTCGTAGGAGTTGTGGGCATTTCCAGGAGTAGTTTTATGACCCTGGTGGTAGTTTGACCCTTCTTCTGTACCATGAACCTGAAGAAACACTCATTAGAACCCGGCTGACCCCCTCTTTGACCTTTAGAAATAGCTGATGTAAGGAGCTCTCTCACTGCTTTTTTTCCTTTCTTTATCCCCATTTTTCCCATTTTCCCAATTTCTTAACGTTTCATTCCCCATTTCGTCTGTCTTCTTTTCTCAGCCCAGTCAAAACTTCCCCCAACTTCTCTTCTCTCGTGTCCTACCTCGTGTAGCCTAATTCCCCCCGTCATCTGCACCTTATCCTACCACCCCGCTCTCCTACCCTATCTTACATTTTGCTATTCCCTTCTTTTTTTTCTTTTTCTAACAACAAAGGAGACAGCTCAAGGGCACAAAAACAAACAAAAATAAAAAGCCCTTCTCGCTCCTCCCAAAAGAATCCAAAGAGGTGGCCGAAAGAGGTCCATTTCGGAAGCTGGGGAGGATCTTAAATTTCAATCGCTCTCCTCCCTTCCCCTTTCTCCTTTGACCATTTCGCTAGATTACTTACTTTTCCCTCGCTCTGCCCACACAATACGAGTTCACGATAGGCACAATGGCCAGTACGGTTCGTGCAGAGAATAGATGTTACTTCTAGTCTGGCTTTTGAATACTCTACTTTCGTTCTCTCTTTGCGCTTCGGTTAACATTCGAAACACTATAATGGGATGAAATCTTGAGGTTGGTGCGCTCTCTCTCTCTCTCTCTCTCTCTCTCTCTCTCTCTCTCTCTCTCTCTCTCTCTCTCTCTCTCTCACCTGGTGTCTATGTATGTCATCTGCATGGGACACGTACCTGAAAAAGAAGAAAAAGTAGATTGATATCTCTCTCTCTCTCTCTCTCTCTCTCTCTCTCTCTCTCTCTCTCTCTCTCTCTCTCTCTCTCTCTCTCTCTCTGTCTGTGTCTCTGTCTCTGTTTCTGTGTGTCTGAATCTCTGTCTGTCTCTCTCTCTCTCTCTCTCTCTCTCTCTCTCTCTCTCTCTCTCTCTCTCTCTCTCTCTCTCTCTCTCTCTCTGTCTCTGTCTCTGTCTCTGTATCTCTATGTCTCTCTATATCTCTGTCTCTCTCTCTCTCTCTCTCTCTCTCTCTCTCTCTCTCTCTCTCTCTCTCTCTCTCTCTCTCTCTCTCTCTCTCTCTCTCTCTCTCTCTCTCTCTCTCTCTCTGTCTCTCTCTCTCTCTGTCTCTCTCTGTCTCTGTGTCTGTCTCGGGCCCCCTCTCTCTCTCTCTCTCTCTCTCTCTCTCTCTCTCTCTCTCTCTCTCTCTCTCTCTCTCTCTCTCTCTCTCTCTCTCTCTCTCTCTCTCTCTCTCTCTCTCTCTCTCTCTCTCTCTCTCTCTCTCTCTCCTTTTATCTCCCATCTCTCCTCCGCATTTCTTCCTCGTTTTCTCTCAATTCCTCCGTGTGTGGTTCCTCGTTGTTTTTTATATATTCGTTTTCCTGTCTCCTTTTATTTGTGTGCTGCAGCCCTGCCTGCCTTCCTCCCACGCTTCCCTCCGTGGTGCCTCTCTTTTTATGTCTTATCTTTTCTTCCTGTGTTTTTATTTAGCTTGATTTATTTTCGCCTTGCAGTTCTGGTTGTTCAGTCCTGCGTTCCTTCCTCCCTCATTTCTTTCATCTCTCCTTCCCTGCCACCCTCCTTGGTATTTTTGCTTCCTCCATCCCTTCATCCAATCATTCTTCTATTCATTCTTTCCTTGTTCATTCATTCATTCCTCCTCACTTTCCATACATTTATTCGTTCACACAATCAAACAATCATCTCCTTTCTCATCACTGGTATTTCTCTCATCCTTCTGTTGCACTTGCTTCCCTCCTCTTTCTGTGTGCATAGTATTACGAGCTTTATATATTTAGTCATTTATTGCTGTGGTCATAGCCAAACAACGTCAGGAACAAGGAAAAGAATACCTGTTGGCTTATAGCGAGGCTTCCTGCTCAAGTTCTTTATTTATCTCGTCAGTTATCTACGTAATACATTAATTAACCCGTCCGCTGCGATTGGCACGGATTTGGCCTTCCCTGGTAGCCTGGTAACATATATTCCCAGGTCTTTCTCTCCTTCTGTGGTGGATAGTGGAGTGTTTCCCATGTGGTACTGGTGTGCTGGATATCTCCTCCCATGGTGTAGGACTTCACACTTTTCTTCATTGAATTGTAACAGCCACTTTCTGCTCCATTCCAGTAGCTTGGTGAGGTCTAACTGTAGGAAATCCGCATTCAAGGGGTTAAGGTACTTGCTTTATGCACATGAAGAACCATTAAAGTCACTCTTGGGGCAACAAAGTAGCGGTCAGTGAATTTCAAAGGAGCTGATCATTTTGGCATTGAGCACCTCTGCATTAACCTGCTGCAAATCCTCCCCATCAGACTGGTCGATAAATGGGCACTTGGGGAAACCTGAAATAGGTAAATTGGAACTGTACCAACCTGATTGTCACACCTTCCCTCTGCCTCGGGATAGTGAGCTCGTACCCCCCATAGGGCAGTGTGACGGGGATGAGCGCCGAGGTCACGAGGGTCACTTTGCATGTACCCTCAACTTTACCAGGAAGGTTGTTCTGTAGCAGCCACCGCCGAAAGCCGTGTGCTCTGCTTCCCCGGTGACCCAAGAAAATGTGGCGCTGCAGCACAGACTCGTTAAGTGTATTCGTGTGCAATGTTTTAGTCTCCCCTCGTCTTGTGTCTCCTGTGCCGTCTATGCATTTTCATTGTCGCTGTCTCGTCTCCCTGTTGTCCGTGTAGCGTCATCAATGTTAACTTCTCTTGTTATTCGTTTATCCTCTACTGTCTGTCCTCGTCCTCCTATTGTTACAGTACAGGATGGCTCAGGTCGAAACAGAAAAAAAAGCCAATGTTTGTTTGCCATCCCGCTTGAGCTGACTGGATGTTATCTCATTTTCGAGTCAGTTAAGTTTAAAAAAAAATGCATCAAAGTCTCCCCGTAATACTCTGTTGTGTGGAGTCACTTGATCGCTCCTCATACGGCTGTGCCCTCAACGAGTCATCACCGCCGTAGCGCACTGATTCACTTTTTCAAGTACTTCGATATCCCAGCTGTAATCAGGGGTTCAGAATTGCACCGCGTACTCAAGACAAGGTATCACCAACAAGTTATTCAAAGATAACATTACTTCCGGCGTCCTACATAGGAAGTTCATCGCTGTCAACTCCAGCATAGATTTAGCTTTTTTCTATAGGGAGACTTACACAGGCTAGTATTATAAAACATTTCGCCGCCCAAGAACACATATTTGACAAGGCTTTCGTAGGAGTTGTGGGCATTTCCAGAAGTAGTTTTATGACCCTGGTGGTAGTTTGACCCTTCCTCTGTACCGTGAACCTAGAAACACATATTTGACAAGGCTTTCGTAGGAGTTGTGGGCATTTCCAGAAGTAGTTTTATGACCCTGGTGGTAGTTTGACCCTTCCTCTGTACCGTGAACCTAGAAACACATATTTGACAAGGCTTTCGTAGGAGTTGTGGGCATTTCAGGGTAGTTTATGACCCCAGTGGTAGTTTGACCCTTCCTCTGTACCATGAACCTAGAAACACATATTTGACAAGGCTTTCGTAGGGTTGTGGGCATTTCAGGGGTAGTTTATGACCCCAGTGGTAGTTTGACCCTTCCTCTGTACCATGACCCTATAAACACATATTTGTCAAGGCTTTCGTAGGAGTTGTGGGCATTTCAGGGTAGTTTATGACCCCAGTGGTAGTTTGACCCTTCCTCTGTACCGTGAACCTAGAAACACATATTTGACAAGGCTTTCGTAGGGTTGTGGGCATTTCAGTAGTGGTTTTATGACCTAGTGGTGACCCTTCCTCTGTGCCGTGAACCAAACACATATTTGACAAAACTTTCGAGAGTTGTGGGCATTTCAGGGGTAGTTTTATGACCCAGTGGTAGTTTGACCCTTCCTCTGTACCATGAACCTAGAAACACATATTTGACAAGGCTTTCGTAGGAGTTGTGGGCATTTCCAGGGGTAGTTTTATGACCCTGGTGGTAGTTTGACCGTTCTTCTGTACCCTGAGCCTAAAAAAACACCTATTAGAAAACGATTTATCCCGTCTTTGACTTTTAGAAATTGCTGATGAAAGAAACGAAAGTGTCTTGAAATACCAGCTCACTGTTTTGCATGTTCCAGGTCACCGCTAATCTAATTCCTCATGTACGAGCACCACGACCCGCAAGGCTTCCCAGGATAAGCACCAGCAAGCTGATAGTGTTACATAATTCGTTTTCTCGTATTTTTTATGCATACCAGTAACTCCCTTTTTATAGAAACCATGATCTCTTACACGTGTTTCTTGGGAAAGAGAACAGGAAAGGTAGGACATAAGATAGAAGAGGGATAGTTGGAAAGTTTCGTTTAGTCGGCGCAACATCTGTGGTCATATGCCGGAGAGAGAGACAGGAGGGGGAAGGAATTATAGGAGAAGGGAACAGACTCCAGGAGACGGGACACAACCCCCGATTAATACCTGGTACCCATTCACTGCTGGGTGGACAGGGGCGTAGGGTATCGGAAAAGCCGCCCAAATTTTTCCACTCCGCCCGGGAATCGAACCCGGGCTCTCTCGATTGTGAGCCGAGTGTGCTAACCACTGCACCACGAAGTCCCCCATAATAGGAAGGGAGTGTGCAAAGATAGAATACCGGGAGGAAAATCGAAGAACAATGAACGGAATAGGAAGCAAAGGGAACGGGTGAATGAAGGATGAAATCAGATTAAAGATGGAGTCGAGTGGAATAAGAAAAATAGTGGGAACAGAGAGAAGGATAGAATACGAGGGATGGTAATTTAGAAAGTAAAGCTTTGTGCCAGATTGTGTTAAAAGCTTTCGAGATGCCCAATGCAACAAGAAATGATTGAGCGAAACAGCAAAAAGAGAATGACCTTAAAACAAGAAGATCACCTGCAAAATACCTCTTATAAAATCCGTACTGGTGATGAGAGAATGTTAGAAGTTAATATATGCTTGTGAACTTTTCTGTTGTTGATTGTTTCAAAAGCTTTAGAAAATTAAAGGACGATTCTTTGAAGGGTTAGTGGGGGCACCTTTCTTGGGCAAGGGGTGTAGGTCGGCGTACTTTCAGCAGGTGGCTGTGGCGGTGGCTGAATCGATAGCGTGACGGCGCCGCGTTCAGGACGACGCGAGTTCAATCCCCGCCCGGTGCCACCAAGCTGGGATTTTTCAGCCGCCGCCGAGTGGCTTAAAACTACCCACATGCTGTCCAGAAGACCACCTATCAACCAGGACTCTAGATTCTAGGATTAAAGATGAGCTCCGGGAGGGCAGCATGAGCCAATGCAAGATGGCGCCACTATAAACACTCGCCTGCGTCAGAACGGGCTGGGCCAACCATCAGGCCCCACCGGGAAGAAGCCTTGGGCCGACCATCAGGATCCACCGGGAAGAAGCCTACCGGCGCAATAGGACACGACGTAAAAAAAAAAATAATGAAAAAAAGGTAATGTTGAAAGGCACAGACAGGACTCTGGAGTCGACAGCCCGGAAGCACAATCTTTATCGACAATACGAGTGTAGAACTCCATCGGGGCCATAAGCCTGTAAATGACTCAGGCGAGAGAGGGCGTCCAATATGAAAGATAATTTATAAGAATTTTAATAACAGACATAGTGAAGTCCGAAAGAGGGCGAGTTGGAGGAATATGCTCTGGATTCTCCCGAGTGGAATTTTCAGAGAATGTTTGAGTGAGCAGTTCAGCTTTAGAGACAGTTGTGACAGTTGTAGTGCTGTCAAGTTCGATGAAAGGTTGAAAAGATTAATGACAGATTGAAAAGATTAAGTGAATTTTTTTGATTTTTTTGCTAGATGACATTAGTCGCTGGAAGATTTAGAATAGGGAAGATTTTGACATTTCCAAGTAATTTAAGTTTTTAGTTAGTTGGGAAATAGATTTAATGACAGATTGAAAAGATTAAGTGAATTTTTTAGGTTTTTTTGCTAGATGACATTAGTCGCTGGAAGAATTAGAATAGGGATGATTTTGACATTTCCTAGTAATTCAAGTTTTAGTGAGTTGGAAAATAGATTTGGCACGATGCCGGGCAGAAATGTAAAGGTCATGATTAACAGACTTTTTTCACAGCAAGGGAGGCAGCGCGAGGGAAGAAAAAAGCCCTAGGCGTTTCTCCATCAAAAGAAAAGAGAATGAGAGGCCAGAAAAGAGGTCAATTTCGGAAGGAACGGTTTCTTGAGTTAAACTAAATCGCCCTTGTTCCCTAATCCATTTAAACACCTCAGACTACGTTTTTCCAATGAATTAACTTAAGTTCTTTTTGTTGTTCTCTGTACGGTAAGTTCCTGAGTCCTTGGATCAGTATATTCATTCTCCTATGTGTTGCTTCAAGGCATCTATATCCGTCCTGTAGTAAGGGGCATCAAATCTGAGGAACATATCCACTGAAGCCTTACCAGTGCCAAATACTTAATTAAGGATAACTTCTGAGCTCCGGTTGTTTACGCTTCTCGGAATAAAACCCAAGACCCTATTGACGAGGTTTCTGATTAACCTTATACATTTTGTTGTTGTTGCACGTTCAGCCGTATAAAGAACGCGACTCGATTACAAGATTTTAAACGGTGGATGTAGCGAAAATGGATCACATGTGCTGCTTGGATTCTTAGCGTAAATTTCAGTAAAATTCGCCAACTCTTAATCAGTCAGTTCTGTCCCAGCTGTCGAAGTATACGAGTCATAAGTATACGTGTGGAAGATGAATTGGACAGGCGTAATCGGACAGGAGTAATTGGACAGGCGTAATCGGACAGGTGTAATCGGACAGGTATTATCGGACGGGTACTATTGGACAGGCGTAATCGGACAAGTGTAATCGGACAGGCATCATCGGACAGGTGTTATCGGACAGGAGTAATTGGACAGGAGTAATTGGACAGGTGTAATCGGACAGGTATTATCGGACGGGTACTATTGGACAGGCGTATTCGGACAAGTGTAATCTGACAGGCATCATCGGACAGGTGTTATCGGACAGGAGTAATTGGACAGGCGTAATCGGACAGGTATTATCGGACGGGTACTATTGGACAGGCGTATTCGGACAAGTGTAATCGGACAAGTATTATCGGACAGGCATCATTGGACAGGTGTTATCGGACAAGAGTAATTGGACAGGTATAATCGGAGCTTCTGGTATTCTTAGCGTAAATTTCAGTAAAATTCACCAACTCTTATCAGTGAGTTCTATCCCAGCTGTCGAAGTATAAGAGTCATGAGTATACTTTGAGACTAAGAAAAAACCCCATCTCCGAAGCTTTTGAATGCAACTGAACAAACTGTACTCTGCTGAAATCGGACATTCTTTGTTGATCATCAGCATATACTTTGCATCCGAAAGTATCCGGAAACACACAGCTCCTGCACCATCAAGGGGGCTTCGTGGTGCAGTGGTTAGCACACTCGGCTCACAACCTAGAGAGCCCAGGTTCGATTCCAGGGCGGAGTGGAAAAATTTGGGCGGCTTTTTCGATACCCTACGCCCCTGTCCACCCAGCAGTGAATGGGTACCAGGTATTAATTGGGGGTTGTGTCCCGTCTCTTGGGGTCTGTTCCCTTCTCCTATAATTCCTTCCCCTTCTGTCTCTCTCCGGCATATGACCACAGATGTTGCGCCGACTAAACCAAACTTTCCAACTTTTTCCTGCCCCTTCAACCACTCTCCCACTTTTCCAGCTCTCACGAATGCTCGAGTTAAGATTTTCAACATCACTCGCCAAGTTCGAGATAAGCCGAATCTAATGAGAACAAACTGAACTTGATCTAATTGAGGGTATTGGGGTAATTGAGCTCAGTAAAAGTCAGCATTTGGTACGTAAAAAAAAAAAAAACGCATGCCGAGGGGGACGCGAGTACTAACGTTTTAATCTAAGTCTATATATACCAAGTCAAGTCACTCTGCTTCAAAACTGCGACCGGTACGCGCAGGAGGAGGTTTTGGGGCGGAAAAACGGGATGACGTCACTTGAAGCCCCCCAAAAAACACCCACCAGTTCAGGGGTGACTAAAGTTGGAGCCGTATGTACACTCTGGATGTACATTCTCGCCTTCTTTCACAGCGCGTTCAGGCAAGCCACTGACGAAAAAATATGTCTTTTTATTGTGCTATTGCGTGACTGTAATTCCAATGCCTACAAACGGCGGTGTGGGGTGTGAGGGAGGGCATGTTGAAGTGATTGATTTAAATTAGTCCGCCTGTCTTCGTTTTCTCTAAATCCCTGTTTCTACATTCTCTAGTTTGACTCCAAGCAGTGACGTCACACATAAACCACGCCTCGGCCGTGTCTCCTCCCACAAACCTGCGTATGACTTGACTTGGTGTATATAGACTTAGGTTTTAATAGCGTAGGAGTTAATGTGTTCTGCAGGTCACTGAAATGCCTGATGAATGATTAAATTACTAAAGAAATCACCCTCGTCATAGATCAATAGGTGCTATGCTGCCTGCTATTCCATGCATCAGTGTTTCCACCTCCTCATGCTATTTATATGCAGGTGCGAAGCCGGGGAATGTGGGTTCTTGTTTCCCATATTGGCGACACTCAAACCCTCACATTTCACTCCCTCCCACAGCTTCACACCTCTACCATCCCCCATTCACCTTCCCTAACTTCCCTACCTTGCTGCCTATCCCTTCATGTTTCTCTATTTCCCATATTAGCGACACTGCAAGCTCCGTCCCTCTAGCGCCACGTTCCCTCGCATCCTCAAACCCTCACATTTCACTCCCTCCACACAGCTTCACACATCTACCATCCCTCATTCACCTTCCCTAACTTCCCTACCTTGCTGCCTACCCCTTCATGTTTCTCTATTTCCCATATTAGCGACACTGCAAGCTCCGTCCCTCCAGCGCCACGTTCCCTCGCACCCTCAAACTCTCACATTTTACTCCTTCTCACAGCCTTTCCTAACTTGCCTATCTTGCTGCCTACCCCTTCATGTCTCTCTATTTCCCATATTAGCGACACTGCAAGCTCCGTCCCTCCAGCGCCACGTTCCCTCGCACCCTCAAACCCTCACATTTCACTCCCTCCCCACAGCCTTCCCTAACTCCCCTAACCTTCCTGCCTACCCCTTCCTGTTTCTCTATATCCTCTCCCACCTTCCTCTCTCTCATCCCCAACCCTTCCTGTATCTAACTCATTCCCCCCTCCCTTGATTTCCCTCCTCCCTCCCCTTCAGTTTCCCCTCCCCTTTCCCTACCGTCTCCTCTCTCCAAGCCACGTCCCTTTACATCTCATACGATATAATTTGCATATGGTATTGCTCATAACCGTCCTCCTATGTGTCTGACTGTCTGCCTGTGTCTGTTTGTCTGTCTGTTTATCTGTGTGTGTGTGTGTGTGTGTGTGTGTGTGTGTGTGTGTGTGTGTGTGAGAGAGAGAGAGAGAGAGAGAAGTGCTATTTTCAAAGACGAGAGACCAAATTAATGTTCTCTCTCTCTCTCTCTCTCTCTCTCTCTCTCTCTCTCTCTCTCTCTCTCTCTCTCTCTCTCTCTCTCTCTCTCTCTCTCTCTCTCTCTCTCACGCGAGGTAGGAAGATGATGGAGGAGGAAGAGGAGGAGGAGGAGGAGGGAGTAGAAGATGAAGAACAACAACAAGAAGAACAAGCAGAACAACAAGAACAACAAGAACAACAAGAACAGGTAGAAGAACAGGAAGAAGTAGAATGATAAAGAAAGAGAAATGAGATAAAATTAAAGAAGAACAACAAGAAAAACAACAACTATAACTCTCTCTCTCTCTCTCTCTCTCTCTCTCTCTCTCTCTCTCTCTCTCTCTCTCTCTCTCTCTCTCTGTCTCTCTGTCTCTCTGTCTCTCTGTGTTTCTGTGTTTCTCTCTGTCTCTCTCTCTCTTTCTCCCTTTCTCTCTTTCTTTCTTTCTTTCTTTCTTTCTCTTTCTCTCTCTCTCTCTCTCTCTCTCTCTCTCTCTCTCTCTCTCTCTCTCTCTCTCTCTCTCTCTCTCTCTCTCTCTCTCTCTCATCAGGTTAAGCTCGCTCACAAAATCCTTGCCTTAGTGAGTTACCACTCCAAAGGTCGCATTCATTTTACTGATGGAGGTTGTGAGTAAGATTCCCTCCCTCCAATTGCCTGATATCCTCTCTGTCATTCCCCTGCCCTCTCCGTTCTCTCCTTGGTCATGTGTTTTATTACTGTCATTGCTCCCATAGCCTCAATCTCCTAGCCTCAACTTTGCCCCCTCGCCTTCCTTCCCTTCCTTCCCTTCCTTCCATTCCAGATATTCTCCTTTCCTTGTATTTTCTCATTACCTTCTTACATTGATTTCTGTTTGATCTCTACCCTTCCCTTCCCTTCTTCCAATCTCCTAGCCTCAACTTTGCCCCCTCGCCTTCCTTCCCTTCCTTCCCTTCCTTCCATTCTAGATATTCTCCTTTCCTTGTATTTTCTCATTACCTTCTTGTATTGATTTCTGTTTGATCTCTACCCTTCTCTTCCCTTCTTCCAATCTCCTAGCCTCAACTTTCCCCCCTCGCCTTCCTTCCCTTCCTCCATTCCAGATATTCTCCTTTCTTTGTATTTTCTCATTACCTTCTTGCATTGATTTCTGTTTGATCTCTACCCTTCCCTTCCCTTCTTCCAATCTTCTAGCCTCAACTTTCCCCCCTCGCCTTCCTTTCCCCCTTCCCTTCCTTTCACTCTAGATGTTCTCCAAGCTCTCTTTATATTTTTCTCATTACCTTCTTCCACTGATTTCATAAGAACATAAGAATATAGGAGTCTGCCAGCTCCTTTGAACCTCAGCTCCCGTGTATCTAACCCCACCTAATATCGCTGTCCATGAATTTATCTAATCTATTTTTTAATGTGACAGTTGTATTGGCACTCACCACATGGCTGCTAGGCTTATTCCACTCATCCACCACCCTGTTAGTAAACCAGTTTTTGGCTATGTCCCTGTTGAATCTGAAATTTATCCAGTTTAAACCCATTACTACGTGTCCTACTCGGTTGTCTTACCAACAAAACCTTATGAATCTCTGCCCTTCCCTTCCCTTCCCACCACTCTGTTAGTAAACCAATTTTTGCCTATGTCCCTGTTGAATCGGAATTTATCCAGTTTAAACCCATTACTACGTGTCCTACCCGGTTCTCTTACCAACAAAACCTTATGAATCTCTACATTTTCCTTCCCTTCCCTTCCTCTCCTCTCTCTCTTTAAACGTTTACTTTCCTTCCTTATTCCGTTCTTTCACTCCACTCTCTCCACCATCCTCCTTCCACATCCCTAAGTCTATATGCACCAAGTCAAGTCCTATGCAGGTTTGTGGGAGGAGACACGGCCGAGGCGTGGTTTATGCGTGACACTGCTTGGAGCCAAACTAGAGAATGTAGAAACAGGGATTTAGAGAAAACGAGGAAAGGCGGACTAATTTAAATCAATCACTTCATCATGCCCTCCCTCACACCCCACACCGCCGTTTGTAGGCATTGGAATTACAGTCACGCAATAGCACAATAAAAAGGCATATTTTTTCGTCAGTGGCTTGCCTGAGCGCGCTGTGAAAGAAGGCGAGAATGCACATCCAGAGTGCACACACGGCCCCAACTTTAGTCACCCCTGAACTGGCGGGTATTTTTTTTGGGGGGGGCTTCAAGTGACGTCATCCCGCTGCTCCGCCCCCAAACCGCCTCCTGCGCGTACCGGTCGCAGTTTTGAGGCAGAGTGACTTGACTTGGTATATATAGATTTAGCCACATCCCTCATCTCATCACCTTCCTCCGCCCTCTTCCACTTTGCTATACCCTCAATTCCCTTCCTAAATTCCCCATCTTTTATCTTTCTCACCTAACTTTTTCCTCTCTCTTCATCTGACGCTACTTCAATCAATCGTCGTCTCCTACGATACCATACCCAGTGGTTCATGAGGGCAAGTCTCCATGCAGGCATCCTTCCCTTCCCAAGTACCTCGGGAAGGATCTATCGACTTGCTCAAATCTCGAACTCCGTGGGCGTCCCTTCGATCTCTTCTACTCAAGGTTGCCTCTTACAGAACAACCCGGTAAGCAGGGCCGGTTTCTGGGCAGCTTCATATGCACCGTTGCCAGATTATCGTACTCAGAGCCTCGTATTTACCGGTTTTTGAGTCATAGCTATTGCCAAAAAGCACCAATAATTAACCATTTTAACGATAACTATATATGAAGACAGTAATTTGGGTCGAGGAGGCAGTTTTGGGGTCGGAAATCGGGAAACATAGGAAGCTGAGTACGACAATCTGGCAACGTTGATCATATGTTCGAGTAGTTGGAGTTGGCGTTCACGGTGGATAGATAATATAAGCCTCGAATCAGTTTCATGAGTGGTTGCCGGTTTGACAGTCATTCCAGTGATATCCCATGATTCTGCACTCATTTATTACGATAGGCGTTAACCCGTCCGCTGTGATTGGCACGGATTCGGCTTTCACTGATAGCCTGATTACATATAGTCCCATGTCCTTCTCTGCCTCTGCGGTGGATAGTGGAGTGTTTCCCATGTGGTATTGGTATGCTGGATATCCCTTCACTGGTAGCCTGGTAACATATAGTCCCGGGTCCTTCTCTGCCTCTGCGGTGGATAGTGGAGTGTTTCCCATGTGGTATTGGTATGCTGGATATCCCCTCACTGGTAGCCTGGTAACATATAGTCCCAGGTCCTTCTCTGCCTCGGTGGTGGATAGTGGAGTGTTTCCCACGTGGTACTGGTGTGCTGGATATCCTCTCCCAAGGTGCAGGACTTTACATTTTTCCTCACTGAATTGCAGCAGCCACTTTTTGTTCCATTCCTGTAGCTTGGTGAGGTCTTCTTGTAGGAAATCCGCGGTCAAGGCGTTAATCCACCTCCGAGTCGCTATGCAGTGTCCATATTGCATGTCTCACAGCCTCGGATATGTATTCTTAGACGCTATCGGCTCTCGCATCAACTATTTCGAAAGGCTGACAAGAAAATAAGTAGAGATCTTATGAGTGTTATTTTAGGTTCATGGTTCAGAAAAAGGGTCATACTACCACCAGGGTCATAAAAACATCCCTGAATGTGCCCACAACTCCTACGGAAGCCTTGTCAAATATGTGTGCTTGGACGAACTGTTTTATAACGCGACCGATAGTCTTCTTTTTTCGTCTCGTTTCGTCTCGTCTCGTTATGTGAGGTATGGCTGGACTATTCAAGGTAATTTTGAGTGGGAGTCACAATAAAAGTATTTTCCAGAACGGCCCGTGGTTAGCTTCCATGTTACAGCCGAGCGTCTTCACTCGGGGACCACATACTGGCAGAGACTTCGGGAATATGCCGCCCGGTGACACAAACTGGGAATTTTCAGTCACCGCCGAGTGGCCTAAGACTACCGACATGCTGTCCTGAAGACCACCCATCAACATCGGGCTCTACGTTCTAGGATCAAATATGAGCTCCGGGGGGGCACATTAGCCAATGCAAGATGGCGCCACAATAAACAATTGCTTGCGCCACAACGGACTGGACCAACCAACATACCCCAACAAGAAAGCCTACCGGCGCAATAGGCGAAAGCGTAAAAAAAAAAAAAATATGTAAAAGCAGTTAAAAGGGCAGAATCATGCAATGTATACTAATCATTAGGTATAGTTTCATACAGCGATAAATATACAGCATTAAGCCCCGTTCACGCTGTGCCGACTCTGGGCCACAACAACAACCCAGCGACTTTTCCATTTGACAAGTTGGTTCCCACGCTCCAAGAAAGGGGGGGAAGGTTCTATTGGGGTCTTGGTGTCTTGCCGACTGTCTGGGACATTCGGCCAAATAGTTGCCAGCATGTCGTGCTAACCCTCACGACTCCAGACTCCTGTCACGACGTCGGCGCAGCATTCGGCAACAGTCTCAAGACCTTTTTCAAGACATGCCCGACCCTTTCACATCAACACCCAAGGCCTCGTGTACCCTAGAGTCGTGGGTAGTCGTGGCCCAAAGTCGGCACAGTGTGAACGGGGCTTTACTTGCACTGTATCGACGACATAGTCAAAAGTTTAGTATCATTTATGTGCATGGGAACCCACATAAAGGCATCTCGTTTTTATTTTCATTTATTGCCATCGCTTCGTACTTCATTCCATCCAATGTAACTTTTTACCTCTTCTATTTTTTAACCATATGCATTAAGAGGTATTACGCTTGATAGCATTCAATATACCAGCCTGAAATGAACGATCCAAATGGTGCGTATTTAATCACGGCACTAATTCTGAACTTATGGAGCTTAAACGAATTGTATTTTCACGTGTGAAGCTAATACGAGAGAGAGAGAGAGAGAGAGAGAGAGAGAGAGAGAGAGAGAGAGAGAGAGAGAGAGAGAGAGAGAGAGAGAGAGAGAGAGAGAGAGAGAGAGAGAGAGAGAGAGAGAGAGAGGAGCGCGTTCAAAGTGAAAAGGAACAGAAAATACGTAAAATACAAGACAGAGAGAGAGAGAGAGAGAGAGAGAGAGAGAGAGAGAGAGAGAGAGAGAGAGAGAGAGAGAGAGAGAGAGAGAGAGAGAGAGAGAGAGAGAGAGAGAGAGAGAGAGAGAGAGAGAGAGAGAGAGAGAGAGAAACAAATACAAGACAGAGAGAGAGAGAGAGAGAGAGAGAGAGAGAGAGAGAGAGAGAGAGAGAGAGAGAGAGAGAGAGAGAGAGAGAGAGAGAGAGAGAGAGAGAGAGAGAGAGTTATTATGACAATTGCATCCACTGCCAACTAATCCGCTCCCGTCAACATTATCCTCTGAAGCTAAAAATCCCCTCCTTTGTCTCTGTGAAGAACTATCATGTTATAAAAATGGCATACCTTTTTTTTAAGTGGAGCAGCACTTGTGTTCAGGTTTTCAGGTAATCCGGCTACCACTTTATATATCAAAGATGAATCCGCTGTCGTAATTAGCTTTTCGAAGGTTTAAGTTATCATTCTTTCCCCGCGGCTGTGTTCTGAATACTGCCGCGGGAAGTTGGCTGGAGGGAGAGAACCGAGGTCTGTCCAGTTACAGAATTAAAAAGATACGTTGCCATGGTGTGCTGACGATTGCGTGTATGTTGGTGACACAACACGCAGCTCGAAAAGAAGAAAATATAGTATTATGTGCAAAATGTTTGAGAGAGAGAGAGAGAGAGAGAGAGAGAGAGAGAGAGAGAGAGAGAGAGAGAGAGAGAGAGAGAGAGAGAGAGAGAGAGAGAGAGAGAGAGAGAGAGAGAGAGAGAGAGACACACACACACACACACACACACACACACACACACACACACACACACACACACACACACAGCGCTCCGGTGGTTCAATCGGTAAAGCGCCGAGCTGCGAGGATTAACGGTCAAACAGGCGGCGGTTCGAGCCCCGCTCAGGCCGGATTCTTTCGGTTGACTAGGTTTTTTTTTTTTTTTTCTTTTTTTCTGTACGTCTTGGCCTATTGCGCCGGTAGGCTTCTTCCCGGTGGATCCTGATGGTCGGCCCAAGGCTTCTTCCCGGTGGATCCTGATGGTCGCCCCAAGGCTTCTTCCCGGTGGATCCTGATGGTCGGCCCAAGGCTTCTTCCCGGTGGATCCTGATGGTCGGCCCAAGGCTTCTTCCCGTTGGATCCTGATGGTCGGCCCAAGGCTTCTTCCTGGTGGATCCTGATGGTCGGCCCCAGGCTTCTTCCCGGTGGATCCGGTCGGCCCAAGGCTTCTTCCGGTGGATCCTGATGGTCGGCCCAAGGCTTCTTCCCGGTGGATCCTGTGATGGTCGGCCCAAGGCTTCTTCCGGTGGATCCTGGATGGTCGGCCGTAGGCTTCTTCCCGGTGGATCCTGATGGTCGCCCCAAGGCTTCTTCCCGGTGGATCCTGATGGTCGCCCCAAGGCTTCTTCCCGGTGGATCCTGATGGTCGCCCCAAGGCTTCTTCCCGGTGGATCCTGATGGTCGCCCCAAGGCTTCTTCCCGGTGGATCCTGATGGTCGCCCCAAGGCTTCTTCCCGGTGGATCCTGATGGTCGGCCCAAGGCTTCTTCCCGGGATGGACTGATGTTCGGCCCAAGGCTTCTTCCCGGTGGATCCTGATGGTCGGCCCAAGGCTTCTTCCCGGTGGATCCTGATGGTCGGCCCAAGGCTTCTTCCTGGTGGGGCCTGATGGTCGGTCCAAGGCTTCTTCCCGGTGGTGCCTGATGGTCGGTCCAAGGCTTCTTCCCGGTGGATCCTGATGCTCGGCCCAAGGCTTCTTCCCGGTGGGGCCTGATGGTCGGCCCAGCCCGTTCTGGCGCAGGCGAGTGTTTATAGTGGCGCCATCTTGCATTGGCTCATGCTGCCCTCCCGGAGCTCATCTTTAATCCTAGAATCTAGAGTCCCGGTTGATAGGTGGTCTTCTGGACAGCATGTGGGTAGTTTTTAAGCCACTCGGCGGCGGCTGAAAAATCCCAGCTTGGTGGCACCGGGCGGGGATTGAACTCGCGTCGTCCTGAACGCGGCGCCGTCACGCTATACTGTCCCTCATTGAGCAAGGGGGATGACGTGTGTGGTGTGTGAGGTCCTGGCAGTACCCAGAGATCGACGATAATGAGCACTTGCCCTCGTCGGGAGGGTGCCTGCTGGCGAAAGCGAGTCCAGCTCGTGATGAGACCGCGGTGGTGAATTACACGCAGAAATACAGACACACCGGAACAAAAAATTTCCTCCTATGAACTCATTCACTATGAAGCAATCACTTCCTTAATTAACTCTTAATTACACATTTGAATTCATGGTTAAAAAAATGAACATTTTTGCCCCGGACACTCAAACAAAGCAAACTTTTTTTTTTACATTTTGAATAAAAATATATATGCATGAGATATTTTGTGTCCTTACAATGCTTTCTCTCGGAAAATAACCTCCCTCTCTCTCTCTCTCTCTCTCTCTCTCTCTCTCTCTCTATTTACCTATATATATATATATATATATATATATATATATATATATATATATATATATATATATATATATATATATATATATATATATATATATATATATATATATATATATATATATATATTTATCACAAGCCTGGCCCACGGTGTTATGAACTCGCTCAGTACGAGTATTGGCGTTGTCGATATCTATGGAGGCGGCGAGACATGGATAATGAATAACGACTTGGAGAGTCGTGTCGATGCCTTTGTACCAAGTGTCTTCGCAGGATCGTGAGGTGTCGATGGGATGACTTTGTGTCGATCCAGCGACTACTCCGTAAAGCTGAATCGAGGCGTTAACAGCGGAGTCCGGGAACGCGAGCTCCGTACATATATGCACGTGGCACGCCTCCCACACGTCCATCCTGCTCACACGGTTGATTCTGCACGAGACAACCTTGGGTGGAGGAGACCAAGGGGACGCCCACGTAACGCATGGCTGGGGATGTTAGCCGATCCTGCCCGAAGGGACTTGGGATGAATGGGACAGCTGCGTGGCGCCGTCGAGTTCTGGACAACCCAGGATCGCGCCCCGCCCGGTGCCACAATCTGGGATTTTTCATCCACCGACGAGTGGCTTACAGGGGCTATTACACTGGGCAAATTTTCCGTGGATCTTCAGTCAAACCACGATTTCCGCTGGCGTGGTTCTCATATTTCCGTGGTTTTCTGACGTGTCCACGATCTTCCAAAGCTACGGTAGATTTCACTGAAGGACGACGGTATTACTCACCATCATCAGCAGCAATAACAAGAAACATATGAGAACCACGCCAGCGGAAATCGTGGTTTGACTGAAGATCCACGGAAAATATGCCCAGTGTAATAGCTCCTTATTACACGTACATGCCTGCAATCCTCCTCCCTCCTCGATGCAGCGTTTTCCTCCGCCTTCTTCGCCTCATCTGCCCCGAGTCTTTCGTTACAGCTTTCCTTTTATCCCCTTTGTCCGGCACGAGCCATTACTCGCCCAGAACACCTGATCCTATTGTTCCCCCGCCACAAAACATTAGCCCTGCAACCATTCCTGTGTTCTGAGTCCACGCCTCCTGCCGCTCCGCCTGTGCAGCTTGTAATTTTAGTGTATGTTTCAATCCATTCGAGTGTTTGTTCATTCTCTTGCCTTCACATTAATTGACATCCGGTTTTATCACTTAGCCAGTTCGACAGTCCACCACAGACTCATTGTAAGCCCCCAAACCTCCTCATTATCCTCCTCCTCCTCCTTAAAAAACAAGTCTCCTGGTGTCCACCCTCAAAGATCACTTAACCCGCCCGCTGCGATAGGGCACGGATTTGTCCTTCTCTGGTAGCCTGGTAACATACATTCCCAGGTCTTTCTCTGCCTCTGTGGTGGATAGTGGAGTGTTTCCCATGTGGTATCGGTGTGCTGGATATCCCTTCACTGGTAGCCTGGTAAAATATAGTCCCACATCTTTCTCTGCCTCTGTGGTGGATAGTGCAGTGTTTCTCATGTGGTATTGGTGTGCTGGATATACCCTCCCAAGGTGCAGGACTTTACATTTTTCTTCATTGAATTGTAGCAGCCACTTTTTGTTCCATTCCTGTAGCTTGGTGAGGTCTTCTGGTAGGAGGTTCGCATTCAAGGGGTTAAAATTCTAAGAAATAACAGCATCCCAGCGTTACAGCCACAACACAATTATCCAACACGCACTCGTGAAAATCTTACAACACCACAACATAATCTAACGTTACTCAGACATTCCCTATCATACTCACGCCCAAAACTATGGAATTGGGTACTTAATCACGTAAAATTTTTGACAACAGGAAGTTCTTTTAAAATTTCATTATAAAAGATATGTAATAGCTAAGTACTAGGAATAAGAGAGAGAGAGAGAGAGAGAGAGAGAGAGATTAGGATAGATATAGATAGATATAGATAGATAGATAGATAGAAAGATAGATATAGGCGGTGGCTGAGTGGTTAGCGTGCTGGGCCCACATTCACCACATCATGGACAACGTCGGTTCGAATCCCCACGCTACCACCTGGGATTTTTCAGTCACCGCCAAGTGGCCCAAGACTACCCACATGCTGTCCTGAAGAAGAGTTAGCAAGTTCAGAAGAGCAGTCAGCGTGAAAATAGCAATAGAAGATAGAAAGAGAGGCAACATGGCGGCGAAATTTAAAACCTTTGTATCCCTCCTCCTCCTCGACCCGTTTATATATCTGTCTCCTGGCGAGTCGTCCTCTTTCTTTATTATCCTGTACTTGATCGCGCCACATACGGAACGGAAGCACCTGAGAATTATTGGGCGAGGGGAAATTAAAAAGAGGGAGAGGTCATCGTTCCCATGGTTCGGTTTGTAGGAGAATCGTATTTTTTAATTGTGCTTTGAAAATGTGAGGTGAAAAATAGTTACTTAATGAAAAAATAAAACGTCGGTAAAAGAAATGGAGCGCGTTCAAAGGGGAAAAGAACAGAAAATACGTAAAATAAAGGACAGAGAGAGAGAGAGAGAGAGAGAGAGAGAGAGAGAGAGAGAGAGAGAGAGAGAGAGAGAGAGAGAGAGAGAGAGAGAGAGAGAGAGAGAGAGAGAGAGAGAGAGAGAGAGAGAGAGAGAGAGAGAGAGAGAGAGAGAGCGCGTTCAAAGTGAAAAAGAACATAAAATAAGTAAAATTACGTACAGAGAGAGAGAGAGAGAGAGAGAGAGAGAGAGAGAGAGAGAGAGAGAGAGAGAGAGAGAGAGAGAGAGAGAGAGAGAGAGAGAGAGAGAGTGGAGTGCGTTCAAAGTGAAAAAGAACAGAAAATACGTAAAATAAAGGACAGAGAGAGAGAGAGAGAGAGAGAGAGAGAGAGAGAGAGAGAGAGAGAGAGAGAGAGAGAGAGAGAGAGAGAGAGAGAGAGAGAGAGAGAGAGAGAGAGAGAGAGAGAGTGGAGCGCGTTCAAAGTGATAAATTACAGAAAATACGTAAAATAAATGGACAGAGAGAGAGAGAGAGAGAGAGAGAGAGAGAGAGAGAGAGAGAGAGAGAGAGAGAGAGAGAGAGAGAGAGAGAGAGAGAGAGAGAGAGAGAGAGAGAGAGAGAGAGAGAGAGAGGAGCGTGTTCAAAGTGAAAAAGAACAGAAAATACGTAAAATACAGGACAGAGAGAGAGAGAGAGAGAGAGAGAGAGAGAGAGAGAGAGAGAGAGAGAGAGAGAGAGAGAGAGAGAGAGAGAGAGAGAGGGAGCGCGTTCAAAGTGAAAAATTACAGAAAATACGTAAAATAAAGGACAGAGAGAGAGAGAGAGAGAGAGAGAGAGAGAGAGAGAGAGAGAGAGAGAGAGAGAGAGAGAGAGAGAGAGAGAGAGAGAGAGAGAGAGAGAGAGAGAGAGAGAGAGAGAGAGAGAGAGAGAGAGAGAGAGAGAGAGAGAGAGAGAGCGTGTTCAAGAAAAGAACAGAAAAAGTAAAATAGAAAAATGTAAAATACAGGAGAGAGAGAGAGAGAGAGAGAGAGAGAGAGAGAGAGAGAGAGAGAGAGAGAGAGAGAGAGAGAGAGAGAGAGAGAGAGAGAGAGAGAGAGAGAGAGAGAGAGAGAGAGAGAGAGAGAGAGAGAGAGAGAGAGAGAGAGAGAGAGAGAGAGAGAGAGAGAGAGAGAGAGAGAGAGAGAGAAAGTGAAAATTACAGAAAATACGTAAAATAAAGGACAGAGAGAGAGAGAGAGAGAGAGAGAGAGAGAGAGAGAGAGAGAGAGAGAGAGAGAGAGAGAGAGAGAGAGAGAGAGAGATTGTGGAGCGCGTTCAAAGTGATAAATTACAGAAAATACGTAAAATAAATGGACAGAGAGAGAGAGAGAGAGAGAGAGAGAGAGAGAGAGAGAGAGAGAGAGAGACAGAGATAGAGAGAGAGAGAGATTGAGGAGCGTGGCAAAGTGAAAAAGAACAGAAAATACGTAAAATACAGGAGAGAGAGAGAGAGAGAGAGAGAGAGAGAGAGAGAGAGAGAGAGAGAGAGAGAGAGAGAGAGAGAGAGAGAGAGAGAGAGAGAGAGAGAGAGAGGAGCGTGTTCAAAGTGAAAAATTACAGAAAATACGTAAAATAAAGGACAGAGAGAGAGAGAGAGAGAGAGAGAGAGAGAGAGAGAGAGAGAGAGAGAGAGAGAGAGAGAGAGAGAGAGAGAGAGAGAGAGAGAGAGAGAGAGAGAGAGAGAGAGAGAGAGAGAGAGAATGGAAAAGTATTGTCTGATCAGTTTGAGAATAAAAGAAACTCGAGTGTCTGTGTGTGTGTGTGTGTGTGTGTGTGTGTGTGTGTGTGTGTGTGTGTCAGGGCGTGGGTTGGCTGATAGAGTTTAGGAGTGGTGGGGAGTGGGTGCCGTATGGGAGGGTATAGAATGGACTGCACAGAGGAAAACCTATTGTGTTTCCCTTCGAGACCCCCTTGAGAGGAAGAACCTGATGGAAGCGAGGCATTAGAGGACTGGGCAGACAGAAGGAAAGAAAAACGGATGAGGGGCGAGATAAGCAGAGTGGATGGCAGCAAGGAGAGTGAGAGAAAGGTAAAAATAACAGGTATGGTAAAGCGTAAAGGGCAAGTAGAAAGGAAAGGAAGAGTGTTACGATGGAAGGGAATATAAAAAGATAGAGAGAGATGGATGAGTGCAGGAATAAGGTGATGGAAACGGAGGGATGACAAGGAATATAAGGGATTGGGAGTAATGTTAGAGGGAATGTTATTGAAGAGAAAGAAGAATAAGTATGGAATGAATGGGAATAGAAAGAAAGGAACTGAATCTTGCTTATTTTCTGAAGGTATGGCAAAAAGATAGAATGGATTGGGAGTAATGTTAAAAATGTTAGTTAATGAAGCAAGTATGGACAGCAATATAAGTATGAGACAAAATGTGAAAGAAAGAAGGAAGCAACATGGATAGCAAAATAAGTATGAAACTACAACATAAGAAAACTTCAACATGGGAAAACTTCAACATGGGGAAACTTCAACATGGGAAAACTTCAACATGGGGAAACTTCAACATGGGAAAACTTCAACATGGGAAAACTACAACATGGGAAAACTTCAACATGGGGAAACTTCAACATGGGAAATCTACAACATGGGAAAACTTCAACATGGGAAAACTTCAACATGGGAAAACTTCAACATGGGAAAACTTCAACATGGGAAAACTACAACATGGAAAAACTTCAACATGGGAAAACTTCAACATGGAAAAACTTCAACATGGGAAAACTTCAACATGGGAAAACTTCAACTTGGGAAAACTGCAACATGGGAAATCTACAACATGGGAAAACTTCAACATGGGGAAACTTCAACATGGGAAAACTTCAACATGGGGAAACTTCAACATGGGAAAACTTCAACATGGGAAAACTACAACATGGGAAAACTTCAACATGGGTAAACTTCAACATGGGAAATCTACAACATGGGAAAACTTCAACATGGGAAAACTTCAACATGGGAAAACTTCAACATGGGAAAACTTCAACATGGGAAAACTACAACATGGGAAAACTTCAACATGGGAAAACTTCAACATGGGAAAACTTCAACATGGGAAAACTTCAACATGGGAAAACTTCAACTTGGGAAAACTGCAACATGGGAAATCTACAACATGGGAAATCTACAACATGGGAAATCTACAACATGGGAAATCTACAACATGGGAAAACTTCAACATGGGAAAACTACAACATGGGAAAACTACAACATGGGAAAACTTCAACATGGGAAATCTACAACAACGTCAATATCACCATCAACACCATCACCACCACCACCACCACCACCACCACAACCTCGATCTTCAATAACTCTTTCTATCCCTCCTTCTCCTTCTCCTCTCCTCCGATCTTCCTTTCCTCTTCCTCCTTCTCTCCTCCTTCTCCTCCTTCTCCATTTCCTGATCCCCCTCCTCTCCTCCTCCTCCTCCTCCTCCTTTCCTCCTCTTCCTTCTTCCTCCTTTTCCTTCTTCTTCTCCTTTTCTCCTCCTTTTTCCTCCTCCTCCTCCTCCTTTTCCTCTTCTCCTCCATTTCCTCCTCCTTTCCTCCTCTTCCTTCTTCCTCCTTTTCCTTCTTCTCCTTTTCTCCTCCTCCGTATCTCTTCTTCTCCTCCTCCTCCATATCTTCCTCCTCCTCCTCTTCCTCTTCTCCATTTCCTCCTCCTCCTCCTTCTTTTCATCCTGTTACTTCTTTTAAATGCTTTTGTATATTTTTTTTTGTAGGGACTGACGAAAAGATTTTATACCGAAGCTGTTTTCCTGCACTGCCAAGCTTCCATATTTTCTCGACATCCTTTTCTTAATCCTCCCTCTCCTCTTAATCCTCCCTCTCCTCCTTATCCTCCTCCTCCCTTCACCAGACCGCTCGCCAAGGGAAGCCAGTCTAAGCCATTGTTTGCTGACGCCGTGAACTGGATAATGCAAACAACGGGGAGCCCAGACACTAGACTCACACACACACACACACACACACACACACACACACAGACAGACAAGGAAACGCAGCCTCCTCTCTATACGCACTTCCTGTTAACTACTGCAGGCGATGGATGATAACGCATATATTTCCCTTTCTTCTTAAATGATAGCGCTTGATGAAGGGATGTGATGAAGAGGGGCTTGTAGGAGAGTAACAGTTATTAGCTTGGTGTGATGGTGAAGTAAAGAGATATGGGAGTTAATGGATGAAGAACAGGAGCCTGGCGGAGATGACGAGAACGAGGAGGACTTACAAAATGAGAAGAGGGTGTTGTGACAGAAGAAGAAGAAGAAGAAGATGAAGAAGATGAAGATGAAGATGAAGATGAAGATGAAGATGAAGATGAAGATGAAGATGAAGATGAAGATGAAGATGATGAAGATGAAGATGAAGATGAAGATGAAGATGAAGATGATGAAGATGAAGATGAAGATGAAGATGATGAAGATGAAGATGAAGATGATGATGATGAAGATGAAGATGAAGATGATGAAGATGAAGATGAAGATGAAGATGAAGATGAAGATGATGAAGATGATGAAGATGAAGATGAAGATGAAGATGAAGATGATGAAGATGAAGATGATGAAGATGAAGATGAAGATGAAGATGAAGATGAAGATGAAGATGAAGATGATGAAGATGAAGATGAAGATGATGAAGATGAAGATGAAGATGAAGATGAAGATGAAGATGATGAAGATGAAGATGAAGATGAAGATGAAGATGAAGATGAAGATGAAGATGAAGAAGATGAAGATGAAGATGAAGATGAAGATGAAGATGAAGATGATGAAGATGAAGATGATGAAGATGAAGATGATGATGATGAAGATGAAGATGAAGATGAAGATGAAGATGAAGATGAAGATGAAGATGAAGAAGATGAAGATGAAGATGAAGATGAAGATGAAGATGAAGAAGATGAAGATGAAGATGAAGATGAAGATGAAGATGATGAAGATGAAGATGAAGATGATGAAGATGAAGATGAAGATGAAGATGAAGATGATGAAGATGAAGATGAAGATGAAGATGAAGATGAAGAAGATGAAGATGAAGATGAAGATGAAGATGAAGATGATGAAGATGAAGATGAAGATGAAGATGAAGATGAAGAAGAAGAAGAAGAAGAAGAAGATGAAGATGAAGATGAAGATGAAGAAGATGAAGATGAAGATGAAGATGAAGATGAAAAAGATGAAGATGAAGATGAAGATGAAGATGAAGATGAAGATGATGAAGATGAAGATGAAGATGAAGATGATGAAGATGAAGATGAAGATGAAGATGATGAAGATGAAGATGAAGATGAAGATGAAGATGAAGATGAAGATGAAGATGATGAAGATGAAGATGAAGATGAAGATGAAGATGATGAAGATGAAGATGAAGATGAAGATGAAGATGAAGATGATGAAGATGAAGATGAAGATGAAGATGATGAAGATGAAGATGAAGATGAAGATGAAGATGATGAAGATGAAGATGAAGATGAAGATGAAGATGAAGATGATGAAGATGAAGATGAAGATGATGAAGATGAAGATGAAGATGAAGATGAAGATGAAGATGAAGATGATGAAGATGAAGATGAAGATGAAGATGATGAAGATGAAGATGAAGATGATGAAGATGAAGATGAAGATGAAGATGAAGATGAAGATGAAGAAGATGAAGATGAAGATGAAGATGAAGATGAAGATGAAGATGAAGAAGAAGATGAAGATGAAGATGAAGATGAAGATGAAGAAGAAGAAGAAGAAGAAGAAGAAGAAGAGTTAGACCAAGGGTAGAAATTAGGGTAAGAGGGTCATTCATTATTGGTGGAGGTGGGTGGATAAATGAACAAGCATTTAGCAGACACCCAAGTGGTTCATTACGAGGCTGCCTGCTCTAGTGATTTAAGCGATTCGTCAGGCACTTGAGTGACCCGCATGAATTTCCTCTGTGGATCAGGCCGGATGTACCTCGACTTGCAAGGGCATTATAAGTGACAGGTGTGTTGGCTTCTTTTTATACAGCAAAGGAGACAGCACAAGGGCACAAAAAAAGGAAACAATAATAAATAAAAAAGAGCCCGCTACTCGCTGCTCCTGTAAAGAATCTAAAGACGTGGCCGAAAGAGAGGTCAATTTCGGGAGGAGAGGTGTCCTGATACCCTCCTCTTGAAAGAGTTCAAGTCGTAGGCAGGAGGAAATACAGATGAAGGAACATTGTTACAGAGTTTACCAGCGTGAGGGATGAAAGAGTGAAGATGCTGGTTAACTCGTGTGTAAGGGATTTGGACAGTATAGGGATGAGCATGAGTAGAAAGTCGTGTGCGGCGGGTCCGCGGGAGGGGCGGAGGCATGCAGTTAGCAAGTTCAGAAGAGCAGTCAGCGTGAAAACATCGATAGAAGATAGAAAGAGAGGCAACATGGCGGCGGAATTTAAGAGGTAGAAGACTATCAGTAAGAGGAGAGCTGATGAGACGAAGAGCATTAGACCACTCTGTCCAAGAGACCTGTGTGGGTGGAGTCCCCCCACACGTGAGATGCATACCCCATACGAGGGCAGACAAGGCCCCTGTATATGGATAGCAACTGTGCGGGGGAGAAGAACTTGCGGAGACGATACAGAACGCCCAACCTCGAGGAAGCTTATTTACTGAGAGAGGAGATGTGAATTTTCCGTTTAAGATTTTGAGTTAAGGATAGACCGAGGATATTTAATACTGAAGAAGGTGACAGCGGAGTGTTGTCGAAGAATAGGGTATATATATATATATATATATATATATATATATATATATATATATATATATATATATATATATATATATATATATATATATATATATATATATTCCCGCCATGGCCTGTCGGTGCTCTACAGTGTTTTCAAATTGCTCATAAGCACAGTCATGAATATGTCTCTTGTGTCTTGTGCTTATTGACCTTTATTTCTTCCCGGATCAGTTCAATGAACCTGTACGTGATCGGTTGGATTCACACCTTTTAATTAAGCTTCGTATCAATATTTTTCTCACGCACCTGTTTCAACATAGGGTTCGTTATTGCTCGTACGGTCAGACATTCACCGCCACCAACACCAACAACACCGACACCATCATCATCAATAACAACAGCAGCGACAAAACCAACACCTACGCGGCCAGAAGCAAGGCCTGCGCCGGGGCTAGCGTCCACACGCTGTCCAGAAGACCACCCATCAACCCGGACTCTAGATTCTAGGATTAAAGATGAGCTCCGTGAGGGCAGCATGAGCCAATGCAGGATGGCGCCACTATAAACACTCGCCTGCGCCAGAACGGGCTGGGCCGACCATCAGGCCCCACCGGGAAGAAGCCTTGGGCAGACCATCAGGCCCCACCGGGAAGAAGCCTACCAGCGCAATAGGCCGCGACGTAAAAAAAAAAAAATAAATAAATAAATAAATTATCTGTCCGTCCCGGGGAGAGGGGTGACGGCAGTAGGGTCACTGTGCTAAAAGACGGTCATGAAAAACACAGGACAAGATAATTCTTATCATCAGCATCAGCAACTGACGCGCCGTTGCAGGACAAAGACTCTTCCAACATTCGCTGCCTCTCTTTTTGATGCTGGTGTAATGCATTCTGCTTCGGCAAATGTTCCAGGTCCATTACTCTGCTTGGTTCTCTCTTTTTTTTTTTTTTTTTTTTTTTTTTTTTTTACGGCGTGCCGATTGCGCCGGTAGGCTTCTTACCGGTGGATCCTGATGGTCGGCCCAAGGCTTCTTCCCGGTGGGGCCTGATGGTCGGCCCAAGGCTTCTTCCCGGTGGGGCCTGATGGTCGGCCCAGCCCGTTCTGGCGCAGGCGAGTGTTTATAGTGGCGCCATCTTGCATTGGCTCATGCTGCCCTCCCGGAGCTCATCTTTAATCCTAGAATCTAGAGTCCGGGTTGATGGGTGGTCTTCTGGACAGCATGTGGGTAATTTTGAGCCACTCGGCGGCGGCTGAAAAATCCCAGCTTAGTGGCACCGGGCGGGGATTGAACTCGCGTCGTTCTGAACGCAGCACCGTCACGTTATCCATTCAGCCACCGCCTCCCGATCTCTGCCTGTTTTGATTTGTAAGTTCCTAGATTACCACTCTATTACTTATGGTGTTTATGTTATCAGTTATACGCGAGATATGGCCTGCCCACGTTCATAGTTTATTTTCAATCGGTATATAAATATCTTCAAACTCACAGACGTTTCAGCCTCTCCCAGCAACCATTTCCAAAGGCCAAAAAGTAGATAAGTCGGATTCTCATAAGCGTTTTTTTTTACGTTCACGATACAGCAGAAGGGTCAGACTACCACCAGGGCCATAAGACTACCCCGGGGAATGCCCAGAACTACTACGAATGTTTTGTCAAATATGTGTGCTTGGGCGGAGAAAGGTTTACGAATTAGTCTGTTAGTTAGTTAGAGTTAGTGTTAGTTAGTTAATTAATCCCTTAGTATGTAGGCGGTGGCTGAGTGGTAGCGTGCTGGGCCCACATTCACCACGTGATGGACGATGCGAGTTCGAATCCCCACGCTACCACCTGGGATTTTTCAGTCACCGCCGAGTGGCTTAAAACTACCCACATGCTGTCCTGAAGACCACCCATCAACCCGGACTCTAGAGGAAACCGTCTAAGTTAATCAAGAACGAGTTCCGGGGGGCAGCATGAGCCAAGAGAAGATGGCGCTACTATAAACACTTGCCTGTGCCATGACGCGCTGTGGCCGACTACCACCCAGGCCCCTCAGGCAAGCCTACCGTCACTATAGGCGTAGACGTAAAAAAATAAAAAAAATAAAAAAAATCGTGATCTTCGGTTCCCATCTCTCTTCGTGGTACAAACAACACGATTCTCTCCACTCCTCTAAGTGGGCTTATTAACTTTCGCTTTCAAGCATTTATTAGGCGCCGAGTATGTTCAGGAAGTGACAGTTTGCTATTTATGATAATACTGTGTTTATTAAAAGCACCTGATGGGTGTGCACTAGTTGTTTGACTTAGATTAAGATAAATGTGAAAAATGTTAAAGGTGCGTGCTTTGAGGGAGTTCGTGGCGGAAAGGTAATCTGTAGTAAGTTGGAAAGTTTCGTTTAGTCGGTGTAACATCTGTGGTCATATGCCGGAGAGAGACAGAAGGGGAAGGAATTATAGGAGAAGGGAACAGACCCCAGGAGACGGGACACAACCCCCGATTAATACCTGGTACCCATTCACTGCTGGGTGGACAGGGGCGTAGGGTATCGGAAAAGCCGCCCAAATTTTTCCACTCCGCCCGGGAATCGATCCCGGGCTCTCTCGGTTGTGAGGCGAGTGTGCTAACCATTGCACCACGAAGCCGCCGAAGTAATCTGTAATGGTAGAGGTGAGGAAAGGTGAAGCGGAGAAAAATGGTCAGGGCATTGTAGTGAAATTGGGACAAGACAGACTGGTGGGATGGATGGTGAAGGGTGGACGGTGGCTGTGATAAGTAAGAGTAGAATAAATAGAGAGACACAGAACTGAAGGTCATGAGAGACGGATGGGCGTCTAAGGAGAGTTTTGGTATAGGAGAAAACCCTTGTTGTAATGACTGGGAGAAGGAGGATTTGCCTAAGCTATTGTAAGAGAAGCAACATTAACATCAAAGGATTTTGTAGACAATATAGGCGGTGGCTGAGTGGTAGCGTGCAGGGCCCACATTCACCATGTGATGGACGACGCGAGTTCGAATCCCCACGCTACCACCTCGGATTTTTCAGTCACCGCCGAGTGGCTTAAAACTACCCACATGCTGTCCTGAAGACCACCCATCAACCCGGACTCTAGAGGAGACCGTCCAGTGAATATAGAAGGACTTCCGGGGGACAGCATGAGCCAAGAGAAGATGGCGCCACTATAAACACTTGCCTGCGCCATGACGGGTTGGGGCCGAATACCATCCAGGCCCCTCAAGCAAACCTACCGGCGCTATAGGCGTAGACGTAAAAAAAAAAAAAAAAAATTACACCATCACACCAACACACACAAACACACATACAGTTAATTCATCAATCAATCAATCAATTTGGGCATACCTGCGTCGCCTCGCCCCACTCCCCCCTACCTATGAAGCCAAACCCTGGGATTCTCTCGTGCATACATACTTTCCATCCCGAGTACTGTATGGTGGTTCCTTACAATTATCTGTACTCTGTTTGCCGATTTACATATATAGATTATCAGCACAATTATACATATGATGGCGTGTGTGTGTGTGGGTGTGGGGGGGGGGGGGGGTCGAGACGCTGGTTGGGTGGTTCGGGTAGAGGTTACGAAGCTGGGTTGGCTACACTGAGACATTAGTTTTGTTGTTTAGTGCTGAGTTTATGGTGCTGAGCCGCGGTTTGGAGAGTATATGGCTTTTGTAGTATGGCTTGTGTGCTGGTTAATAGTGTGCTGTAATGAAGAAGAAGAAGAAGAAGTAGAAGAAGAAGAAGAAGAAGAAAAAGAAGAAAAAGAAAAGCACATCACACGTATCGTAAAAGAGTCGAGGTCGGGGATATTTTTACCGACGCCGACTCCCGACCAAAAGTAGGCGATTCCGGCGACTCCGACTCCGACTTCACACCCCTGTTGTTGTTTTACTCGTTTTCTTAAGGCGTGGTTAATGGGTTTTGTTAACTTTTCATGTAACTTATTTAAGGGTGAGTTTGTATAATGTTCTTAAGTGACAAAATCCAAACCGTCCAGTAAACTCCTCCCTAAAACAATGATAAAAACCCAACTCTCCACACAACTTAATAAATACATATACGACCTTCAAAATAAGTCTGGCGTGGTTAATAGATTCTGTAGATTTTTCATGGAACTTTTTTAGAGTGAGATTGTGTAATGTTCCTAAGTGACAAAATCCAACCCGTCCAGCAAACTCCTCCCTAAAAACAATGATAAAAACCCAACTCTCCACACAACTTAATAAATACATATACGACCTTTAAAATAAGTCTGGCGTGGTTAATAGATTCTGTTGATTTTTCATGGAACTTATTTACGAGTGAGTTTGTATAATGTTCTTAAGTGACAAAATCCAAACCGTCCAGTAAACTCCTCCCTAAAACAATGATAAAAAGTCAATTCTCCACATAACTTAATAAATACATATACGACCATTAAAATAAGTCTGGCGTGGTTAATAGATTCTGTTGATTTTTCATGGAACTTATTTACGAGTGAGTTTGTATAATGTTCCTAAGTGACAAAATCCAACATGTCCAGCAAACTCCTCCCTAAAAACAATGATGAAAAGTCAACTATTCACATAACTTAATAAATACATATAAGACCTTTAAAATAAGTCTGGCGTGGTTAATAGATTCTGTTGATTTTTCATGGAACTTATTTACGAGTGAGTTTGTATAATGTTCTTAAGTGACAAAATCCAAACCGTCCAGTAAACTCCTCCCTAAAAACAATGATAAAAAGTCAACTATTCACATAACTTAATAAATACATATACGACCTTCAAAATAAGTCTGGCGTGGTTAATAGATTCTGTTGATTTTTCATGGAACTTATTTACGAGTGAGTTTGTATAATGTTCTTAAGTGACAAAATCCAACACGCCCAGCAAAATCCTCCCTAAAAACAATGATAAAAACCCAACTCTCCACATAACTTAATAAATACATATACGACCTTTAAAATAAGCCTGGCGTGGTTAATAGATTCTGTTGATTTTTCATGGAACTTATTTACGAGTGAGTTTGTATAGTGTTCTTAAGTGACAAAATCCAACACACCCAGCAAACTCCTCCCTAAAAACGGTGATAAAAAGTCAACTATCCACATAACTTAATAAATACATATAAGACCTTTAAAATGAGTCTGGCGTGGTTAATAGATTCTGTAGATTTTTCATGAAACTTATTTACGAGTGAGTTTGTATAATGTTCCTAAGTGACAAAATCCAACACACCCAGCAAACTCCTCCCTAAAAACAATGATAAAAAGTCAACTATTCACACAACTTAATAAATACAAATACGACCATTAAAATAAGTCTGGCGTGGTTAATAGATTCTGTTGATTTTTCATGGAACTTATTTACGAGTGAGTTTGTATAATGTTCTTAAGTGACAAAATCCAACCCGTCCAGCAAACTCCTCCCTAAAAACAATGATAAAAAGTCAACTCTCCACATAACTTAATAAATACATATACGACCTTTAAAATAAGTCTGGCGTGGTTAATAGATTCTGTTGATTTTTCATGTAACTTATTTACGAGTGAGTTTGTATAATGTTCTTAAGTGACAAAATCCAAACCGTCCAGCAAACTCCTCCCTAAAAACAATGATAAAAACCCAACTCTCCACACAACTTAATAAATACATATACGACCTTTAAAATAAGTCTGGCGTGGTTAATAGATTCTGTTGATTTTCCATGGAACTTATTTACGAGTGAGTTTGTATCATAAGAACATAAGAACATAAGAACGTAAGGAGTCTGCAGGAGGACGCGTCAAAATCCAACATGTCCATCCAACTCCACCCTAAAAACGATGATAAAAACCCAACTCTCCACACAACTTAATAAATACAAATACGAGCTTTAAAACAAGTCCTGCGTTAGTCGTTGTCGTAGTCATATGCTTCCGTAATTAGCACATACAAGGCACGACTTAATCAAGAGGATCAAGTTTAGACCCACAAGTTAACACCTTAATTAGCCTTTAGAGCTCAGGTTTTGCATCCAGGTGTTGAATAGTGCTTAATTAACTCTCCTTATTAGCCTCGGGAACGCGTTTGATTAGAAATACCGTACCGGATCGACATTTCCGTAAGCGAACCTCGATAAAATTACCATAAATAAATCTGCTTGCATAAAAGAACTGTTATCAAATTGAGCGGGGTTGAGGAATGGGAGGTAAACATCGAATACTTACTTTTTTTTTTTACAAGAAAGGATACAGCTCAAGGGCACACACAGAATAAGGAAACAATAATAATAAAAAAAAGACCGCTACTCGCTGCTCCTAAAAAAGAGAATCAAAAGAGGTGGCCGAAAGAGGGATCAATTTCGGGAGGAGAGGTGCCCTGATACCTACCAAAACATTAGCTTATAAAAAAAGATAAGCCTACAAAAAAAGATAAGAAAGATAAAAAAATATATAAAAATAATTAAAAATAGAGAAAAAAAGGAAAAAAGTATAGAGATAAAATACACGAAATAAAAAAAGGCAAAAAAAGATCAAAAAAAGATAAAAACTTCAGTAAAATTGCCATAAATAAATCTGTTTTCAGGGAACTGTTATCAAATTGAATACTTACTCACCAAAACATAAGCTGATAAAAAAGATCAGCTTACAAAAAAAGATAAACAAAGATAAAAAAGATTAAAAAATATAGATAAAAAAATGATAAAGAAAAAACAGGAAAAAAAATATAGAGATAGAAATAAAAGATCAAAACTAAGTCTAAAAAAATAGGCAAAAAGATTAAAAAAATATAAAAAAAAAAACAGTAAAATCGCCATAAATAAATCTCCTTGCCTAAAATAACTTGCCAAACTGAGTGAGAATGAAGTTGGAAAGTTTGGTTTAGTCGGCGCAACATCTGTGGTCATATGCCGGAGAGAGACAGAAGGGGAAGGAATTATAGGAGAAGGGAACAGACCCCAGGAGACGGGACACAACATCTGTGGTCATATGCCGGAGAGAGACAAAAGGGGAAGGAATTATAGGAGAAGGAACCACCCAGGAGAGACGGGACAACATCTGTGGTCATATGCCGGAGAGAGACAGAAGGGGAAGGAATTATAGGAGAAGGGAACAGACCCCAGGAGACGGGACACAACCCCCGATTAATACCTGGTACCCATTCACTGCTGGGTGGACAGGGGCGTAGGGTATCGAAAAAGCCGCCCAAATTTTTCCACTCCGCCAGAGAATCGAACCCGGGCTCTCTTGGTTGTGAGCCGAGTGTGCTAACCACTGCACCACGAAGCCCCCTAGCAGTTTTGGGCACTTTCAGGAGTAATTTGATGGCCCTTCTGGTAGTTTGACCATCTGAGCCATGAACCTACGAAATAAAAAAGCTGATTATAACATCGAGAGACAGGAAGCGAGCATGATGAATAAGGAACAGACAAACGGGGCAAATACTCTGAGATGTATCACGAAAAATAACATGTGGAAGTTATTTCGTGCGTGGAACTTTATGAGAGATGGACGCACGAAGCAATGGAGTGACAAACCATTAACTGTAGAGGTTACGCAGAGAGAGAGAGAGAGAGAGAGAGAGAGAGAGAGAGAGAGAGAGAGAGAGAGAGAGAGAGAGAGAGAGAGAGAGAGAGAGAGAGAGAGAGAGAGAGAGAGAGAGAGAGAGAGAGAGAGAGAGAGAGAGAGAGAGAGAGAGAGAGAGAGAGAGAGAGAGAGAGAGAGAGAGAGAGAGAGAGAGAGAGAGAGAGAGAGAGAGAGAGAGAGAGAGAGAGAGAGAGAGAGAGAGAGAGAGAGAGAGAGAGAGAGAGAGAGAGCAGCAAGTGAAGCAGGGTGCACACAGGTGGCGTGAGGGACACCCCAGTGCACTAGTGTTACAAATCTAATGTGACTTATTTGACGCCAGCACAAATTGCTTTTACATGTATCTATTCATATATTTTGTATCTTGTATTTGTTAACGCTTGTATGTGTGTGGAACAGTCGACAATTAACTTTCTCTCTGTCTCTCTGTCTCTGTCTGTCTGTATGTGTCTGTGTCTGTCTGTGTCTGTCTGTGTCTGTTCTGTGTCTCTGTAGGTGTCTGTGTCTCTGTAGGTGTCTGTGTCTGTCGACACTAACTCTCTCTGTGTCTCTGTCTCTGTCTCTCTCTCTCTGTCTGTGTCTCTCTCTCTCTCTCTCTCTCTCTCTTCAAATAGTTATATCTAAAAAGTCTAATTTTGAGCCTCCTTTTTGTACAGTAATATTATGTTTAAATAAGAGAGAGAGAGAGAGAGAGAGAGAGAGAGAGAGAGAGAGAGAGAGAGAGAGAGAGAGAGAGAGAGAGAGAGAGAGAGAGAGAGAGAGAGAGAGAGAGAGAGAGAGAGAGAGAGAGAGAGAGAGAGAGAGAGAGAGAGAGAGAGAGAGAGAGTGTCTATATCATTTGTCTTTCCATTATCTTCGACGCTCAATTTTTCATGCATTCTTTACATTCTCGTCCTCAACACGTTACGGTAATTTTTCTTCCAATTATCGCATGCTCTCCTTTGTCTGTCTCTGTCTGTGTTTCTGTCTGTGTCTCTGTCTGTGTCTGTCTGTGTCTGTCTGTGTCTCTGTCTGTGTCTCTGTCTGTCTGTCTGTCTGTCTGTCTGTCTGTCTCTCTGTCTGTCTCTCTGTCTGCCTCTCTGTCTGCCTCTCTGTCTGCCTCTCTGTCTGCCTCTCTGTCTGCCTCTCTGTCTGCCTCTCTCTCTGTCTCTCTCTCTGTCTCTCTCTCTCTCTCTCTCTCTCTCTCTCTCTCTCTCTCTCAAAACTATATGGCATTTGGGATACGACTTTCGTGGTGGTTTCTGGTGTGTGGTGAAACTGAGAGCTTGCTTTCTTCTTTGTGGCGTCTGACTTTGAGGTTTGGTTATATATATGTATTGTTAAGAATCCGTAATTTTAGGTGCCTTTCCTTGTATGGCTTTTGGGGTGGTCTGTAATCTGTGGTGTGATGGAGTGTAGTGGAGGTTATCTTCAGTGTTTCTAGGTGCGCCATTCCTTGTACCTGGGCCTTGTGGAGCACCAACAGTGATGTCACGTAACGGCGGTGCTCAGAGATTCCAAAGGCAGTGGTGCTTGGAGCCGGTATCACAGTCCAACACAGTGTCTTCGTAACAGCCCGAACCAAACAACAGAATCCCATACAATCCAAAACGGTGAGGTCTTCGATGCCACACTAAACACACAAGACTTTTCCTGTATAGTTTCGTCAAATTTGTGAACTTAAATACAAACACCAGACACTATAGAAGGACATTTCGAAGGCTTTGGTATTGGTTTGGGAGCTTACTAACCCATCATGGGGAACTGTGGAACTGGACCTTGATCTCCCCCTTTGACCAGCCTCATGGCCTGTCGCTCCATCCCATTCAGCCTCCTCAGGTGTGAAGATGCACTGGACATTCTCTGTCTCCCTGTGTCTCTTCTCTCTCTGTGTGTCTCTCTCTCTCTCTCTCTCTCTCTCTCTCTCTCTCTCTCTCTCTCACCAACTCTGCCATAATCCCCGCCCATACCACCACCACCACCACCACCCAAACCTTCACTACCACCGCCTCCCCGTCCACTCTTTTAGTCAGGCACGTTTGGTGTTGATAACTTGGATACATTTTTTTATCAAGAGACAGACGCAATTAACAGTTGAGCGTCCGTGTTTGATGTGAAGTATTTGCCGTGAGCGACGAGAAAACTCCGCCAAAGACAAAAGTAGGCCGCGTGCTTCGGACTGGTTGGGGTGGAAGCCGTCAGGGGAGAGGTGGAAAGTTTGGTTTAGTCGGCGCAACATCTGTGGTCATATGCCGGAGAGAGACAGAAGGGGAAGGAATTATAGGAGAAGGGAACAGACCCCAGGAGACGGGACACAACCCCCGATTAATACCTGGTACCCATTCACTGCTGGGTGGACAGGGGTGTAGGGTATCGGAAAAGCCACCCAAATTTTTCCACTCCGCCCGGGAATCGAACCTGGGCTCTCTCGGTTGTGAGATGCGTGTGCTAACCACTGCACCACGAAGGCCCTCCCAGATTACGACAGGATCACTACGGAAACGAGCAAGGAAAGAGCGACTGGGGCTGAATTATCACTGTTGTTGTCATTATTATTAGTATCATTGCTTTATTTTTATCTATAGGTGACCCACCCGCGCCAGATCAAGTCACTGCTTACCCCAGCGAGCCGGATCGGAGAAGGAAGGTAAATGAGTGACTTGCTTTCCTCCATATCGACGGTCGGGTGGCGAGGCGGGACACGACGCCAGGGCACTGCTTCCATTCGGGTGCCGGGTAGTGATCATTGTTACTGTCATTATCGTTATTATCATTACCATCATCATATCAATAATAATAATGTTAATAATAATGTTAACAATAATAATAACATAATAATAATAATAATAATAATAATAATAATAATAATAATAATAATAATAATAATAATAATAATAATAATATTTATATGAGTAATAATAATTCTATAATAATCTAATAATAATATAACAACAACAGTAGCAGTAGCAGCAGTAGTAGTAATAGTAGTAGTAGTAGTAGTAATAGTAGTAGTAGTAGTAGTAGTAGTAGTAGTAATAGTAGTAGTAGTAGAACAGATTTAGTTATAGTGTCAGTCTCATCAGCTCTCCTCTGAACTTACTAAGTGCACGCATGCTTCCACCCATGGCCCCGCTATACATGAATAAAGTGGTTGTGTGGAGGAAGGCGCCTGGGAGTGTGGAGGGAGGTTGGGGAGGGAGGCTGTGGAGGGAGGTTGGAGAGGGAGGCTGTGGAGGGAGGCTGTGGAGGGAAGTTGGGGAGGGAGGCTGTGGAGGGAAGTTGGGGAGGAGGCTGTGGAGGGGAGGTTGGGGAGGGTGGCTGTGGAGGGAGGCTGGGGAGGGAGGCTGTGGAGGGAGGTTGGGGAGGGAGGGTGGGGAGGGAGGTTGGAGGAAGACTTAGTATGGAAGGAGCACAGAGCCTGCGATGGTTTTTGAGCTTCATCCCTTCTTCATACCTAATCCTTCTAGAAAGAGTTAAAACCTACATTCATTCATTCTTCCATTGCGTCCATGCTGGTAAGCTCTGCTCTACAAACACACTTTTTCCCCTCCTTCCTACTACCGTCTGTGCCTTGAGGAGAGAGAGGCCGCTCTCAGTCACGTCTGTCTGTGTTGATCGTCACCAATGATCGCCGTCACCAACAAGAAGTCCGCTCTCTCAGTCACGTCTGTCTGTGTTGATCGTCGCCAATGATCGCCGTCACCAACAAGAAGTCCGCTCTCTCAGTCACGTCTGTCTGTGTTGATCGTCGCCAATGATCGCCGCCACCAACAAGAAGTCCGCTCTCACAGTCACGTCTGTCTGTGTTGATCGTCACCAATGATCGCCGCTACCAACAAGAAATCCGCCTTCACAGTCACGTGTGTTGATCGTCACTAATGATCGCCGCTACCAACAAGAAATCCGCCTTCACAGTCACGTGTGTTGATCGTCACCAATGATCGCCGCTAACAACAAGAAGTCCGCTCTCTCAGTCACGTCTGTCTGTGTTGATCGTCGCCAATGATCGCCGCTAACAACAAGAAGTCCGCTCTCTCAGTCACGTCTGTCTGTGTTGATCGTCGCCAATGATCGCCGCCACCAACAAGAAGTCCGCTCTCTCAGTCACGTCTGTCTGTGTTGATCGTCACCAATGATCGCCGTCACCAACAAGAAGTCCGCTCTCTCAGTCACGTCTGTCTGTGTTGATCGTCGCCAATGATCGCCGCCACCAACAAGAAGTCCGCTCTCACAGTCACGTCTGTCTGTGTTGATCGTCACCAATGATCGCCGCTAACAACAAGAAGTCCGCTCTCTCAGTCACGTCTGTCTGTGTTGATCGTCGCCAATGATCGCCGCCACCAACAAGAAGTCCGCTCACAGTCACGTCTGTCTGTGTTGATCGTCGCCAATGATCACCGCCACCACAAAGAAATACGCTCTCACAGTCACGTCATATGAGAAAAAATTTTGAAGACTTTGAATGACATGAACACACGTCACCTGCTGACCAGGAAACGTCCTGCTGAGAATTTCAATTTGATATGTTGATTGTTTATTGTTGCAAAATACACAATAAAGGAGAAGGGAGAACTTAAATAGCCTACTGGTCACCATTATTCACCTCTTATGCCTTCTTGGTCAAACTCGTATTATTCTACATAGCCTCACATGTACGCACGAGGCATACATAT
>NC_066514.1:500861-605861 GCF_024679095.1 Eriocheir sinensis
TCCCGGTGGGGCCTGATGGTCGGCCCAGCCCATTCTGGCGCAGGTGAGTGTTTATAGTGGCGCCATCTTGCATTGGCTCATGCTGCCCTCCCGGAGCTCATCTTTAATCCTAGAATCTAGAGTCCGGGTTGATAGGTGGTCTTCTGGACAGCATGTGGGTAGTTTTAAGCCACTCGGCGGCGGCTGAAAAATCCCAGCTTGGTGGCACCGGGCGGGGATTGAACTCGCGTCGTCCTGAACGCGGCGCCGTCACGCTATCCATTCTCACGTCCCTCCTTACCCTCCACAGCCCCTCCACAGCGCCTTCCTCCACACAACCACTTTATTCCTCTCGTCCTTCATCCCACCGTTGCCAGATTATCGTACTCAGACTCTCAAGAGCTTAATATTCACCGGTTTCTGACCCCAAGAAACATCAGGAATTAACTTTTTTACGATAAATATAAATCAATCTCGTTATTGGGGACCAGGAGAGATTTGGGGTCGGCAGTATATAAGAGGCAACGTTGCTTTATCCCGATCGTCGTTTTAGTCGCCCGCTCTAGTGACATGAATATTCAGACAGCTTGCGGGGTTCATTGACACCCGCATGGCAGACTGTGCAAGGTGAATTGACTGCCATCCATCGCGTCATCTTCATTAACGACTCCTGAAGACTTAGCAACACGGATATTAATTATTGATGCGGAGAAATGGGTCACTAGATGATTGGATTCTTAACAAATAGCGGCTCTTCACTGCCATTTAGAGGCTTATTAAAGTAGGACGCCTTGCGCTTAATTGTGAATTGTAAAGGAATGGTCATCAAGGGACAGCAAGCAGGGACACACAGGGAGTTTATCATCTTTTGTTTGAAGAGTTGTTTTGGGTCACAGCTGATAGAAATAAGATTGTTTATAGTATGTTTTTTGAAGTATGGTTATTCACATAGGATATAATGTAATGGTAGAACGATCATCAATTATGTCAGTTTATAGTCTTTCGTTTGAAGAGTTGTTGTGGGTCAGGCATCATAGGAACACAGCTGATAGAAATAAGATTGTTTTTACTGTTTTTTGAAGTACGGTTATTCACATAGGATATAATGTAATGGTAAAACGTCTATCAATTATGTCAGTTTATCGTCTTGCGTTTGAAGAGTTGTTGTGGGTCAGGCATCATAGGAACACAGCTTAGAGAAATAAGATTGTTTTTACTGTTTTTTGAAGAATGGTTGTTCACATAGGATATAAAGTAATGGTAAAACGATCATCAATTATGTCAGTTTATCGTCTTGCGTTTGAAGAGTTGTTTTGGGTCAGGCATCATAGAAACACAGCTTTTTTTTCTCTTTTATAGTGCAAGGGCGTAAAAAAAAAAATAATAATGAGAAAAAGCCCGCTACTTACTGCTCCTGAATAGAGTAGAGTGGCCGAAAAGAGAGGTCAGTTTCGGGAGGAGAGGTGTCCTGATACCCTCCTCCTGGAAGAGTTCAAGTCGTAGGCAGGAGGAAATACAGATGAGGGAAGATTGTTTCAGAGTTTACCAGCGTGAGGGATGAAAGAGTGAAGATGCTGGTTAACTCTTGCATAAGGGATTTGGGCAGTATAGGGATGAAAGAGTGAAGATGCTGGTTAACTCTTGCATAAGGGGTTTGGACAGTATAGGGATGAAAGAGTGAAGATGCTGGTTAACTCTTGCATAAGGGATTTGGACAGTATAGGGATGAAAGAGTGAAGATGCTGGTTAACTCTTGCATAAGGGGTTTGGACAGTATAGGGATGAAAGAGTGAAGATGCTGGTTAACTCTTGCATAAGGGATTTGGGCAGTTTAGGAATGAAAGAGTGAAGATGCTGGTTAACTCTTGCATAAGGGGTTTGGGCAGTATAGGGATGAAAGAGTGAAGATGTTGGTTAACTCCTGCATAAGGGGTTTGAGCAGTATAGGGATGAAAGAGTGAAGATGCTGGTTAACTCTTGCATGAGGGGTTTGGACAGTATAGGGATGAAAGAGTGAAGATGCTGGTTAACTCTTGCATAAGGGGTTTGGACAGTATAGGGATGAAAGAGTGAAGATGCTGGTTAACTCTTGCATAAGGGATTTGGGCAGTATAGGGATGAAAGAGTGAAGATGCTGGTTAACTCTTGCATAAGGGGTTTGGACAGTATAGGGATGAAAGAGTGAAGATGCTGGTTAACTCTTGCATAAGGGATTTGGGCAGTATAGGGATGAAAGAGTGAAGATGCTGGTTAACTCTTGCATAAGGGGTTTGGACAGTATAGGGATGAAAGAGTGAAGATGCTGGTTAACTCTTGCATAAGGGATTTGGGCAGTATAGGGATGAAAGAGTGAAGATGCTGGTTAACTCTTGCAAAAGGGGTTACAGAAATAAGATTGTTTTTACTTTAGTTTTTCGAGTATGTTTATTCATATAGGATATAATATAATAGTAAAAAATATAAGTGGGTGCATACGTTAGAGCTGCGCGTGTCTGCGGTGCACATCTCCGATCCATTGGCCCTTTGACCCTGTGGCAGATACGCGACTATCAAATATCTCAGTTGATGATAAATATGTTGCTTTATATAGAGACATGCATTAGAGTGATGAGAACGGATGGATATTACAGATTAATAGGGTTACAAGCATACAAAGATGGAAGGGTACGAAAAATATATAGAAAGATAGAGCGCTGATGAACTGATATACTGACATTTCTGTGTATTGGAGCAAGGCAAATCTTTATATTGATGCAGCGATACATGGAAGTGTTGGCAGATAAGTAGATTGATGAGGTAAGGCGCAGAGGTAGGCGTAAAACATGTTACATCGACACTGTGATTATTTAGTAGTGCTGAATTATGTTCGAAATTTCCTTCAGGCGTGTGTCAGATGGCTCGTATGGAGTATGCATATCGTGTGTGCGGGGCTCCACACACACAGCCCTGCCAGACAGAGAGGAGTCTAACGGCCATAGTGTTAGCCTTCCCCATTCCCACCCCAGCCCCATCCCTTACCCGTGGCCAGGGCCGTATTTTAAGACCCCATCGCTTCTCACATCAAATATTTCTAAAGGTCAATGAGAGGATTAATCTGTTTTTCATGAGTGTTTTTTAAGGTTCATGGCACAGAAGAAGGGTCAAACTACCACCAGGGTCATAAAACTACCCCTGGAAAGGCCTACAGCTCCTACGAAAGCCATGTCAAATATGTGAACTTGGGCGACGAAATGTTTTAACCCGGTAGCTGCGGGGACCATGTTTCTTAAAGGTCCCTCTAAGCGAATTAATGAGAAAAAATCATCACTCACACAAACCATTTCATAATATATATCAACGAATTAGTGATCAGTTTATGCATCATTTATTTTTGGGGTCTTAATCATGACAAAAAAAAATTGGCCCGTTGCTGTTACACGGTAAAGCCACAAATTTGGCCCGTCGCTGCTACACGGTAAAGCCACAAATTTGGCCCGTCGCTGCTACACGGTAAAGCCACAAATTTGGCCCGTCGCTGCTACACGGTAAAGCCACAAATTTGGCCTGTCGCTGCTACACGGTAAAGCCACAAATTTGGCCTGTCGCTGCTACACGGTAAAGCCACAAATTTGGCCCGTCGCTGCTACACGGTAAAGCCACAAATTTGGCCCGTCGCTGCTACACGGTAAAGCCACAAATTTGGCCCGTCGCTGCTACATGGTAAAGCCACAAATTTGGCCTGTCACTGCTACACGGTAAAGCCACAAATTTGGCCGTCGCTGGTACACGGTAAAGCCACAAATTTGGCCCGTCGCTGCTACACGGTAAAGCCACAAATTTGGCCCGTCGCTGGTACACGGTAAAGCCACAAATTTGGCCCGTCGCTGGTACACGGTAAAGCCACAAATTTGGCCCGTCGCTGGTACACGGTAAAGCCACAAATTTGGCCCGTCGCTGGTACACGGTAAAGCCACAAATTTGGCCCGTCGCTGGTACACGGTAAAGCCACAAATTTGGCCCGTCGCTGGTACACGGTAAAGCCACAAATTTGGCCCGTCGCTGCTACACGGTAAAGCCACAAATTTGGCCCGTCGCTGCTACTGGGTTAAAATACGACCCCATAACCCGTAGTGTAAAGCGTCCCCATGTGGTTGGGGTTGCTTTACGCTACCCCGTGAGAGTGCGGATGGGGTGGGAAAAGTGTTGACTCCGCGGGGCAGAGAGCAGGACATCTCCGGCTTTTCTTTCTTATATTTCAAGAGTAAGTTTTTTTTTTTTTTTTTTTTTTTTTTTACGTTGATTGCCTATTGCGCCGGTAGGCATCTTCCCGGTGGGGCCTGATGGTCGGCCCAAGGCTTCTTCCAGGTGGGGCCTGATGGTCGGCCCAGCCCGTTCTGGCGCAGGCGAGTGTTTATAGTGGCGCCATCTTGCATTGGCTCATGCTGCCCCCCGGAACTCGTTCTTGATTCGCTTGGACGGCTTCCTCTAGAGTCCGGGTTGATGGGTGGTCTTCAGGACAGCATGTGGGTAGTTTTAAGCCACTCGGCGGTGACTGAAAAATCCGAGTGGTAGCGTGGGGATTCGAACCCGCGTCGTCCATCACGCGGTGAATGTGGGCCCAGTACGCTACCACCTACGCCACCGCCTACCCAAAAGTAGTGTTCTGTTTGTTATTATAGAAGGACATTTATTGAAAAGCATCAGAATATTTGTATGACTGATATTATATCGCAAACTTTGCTAAAGTTAATATATATTTTTTAGTTTGTAAGGACTCTGGTGTTTCCATTGGATTGTAAACGTACAGTTATTCCTGAAGACTCATTTATAATTGTCCCCAAGAATGGCAAAAGACGGCAGATTGATGACCAAATATGGCATTATGATGGGAATACTTAACATATACCATAAAAAATAGCATTTCTTGGTGACCACCTTGATCTAAGACAAAAATGACATAAATGTCACGACCTGGCAACCCCGGTGTGGCTGCCCAGGTGTGTGACGAGTCATGGATACCAACCTGTCTCATAAATTAACTTACCCGCGTTACCTGTTATTTACCTGTAGATCAACAACGCTATTGGTTTGTTTTATAATATATAATGTATATGAATACAATAGTGTGTAAAAAATGCATTATTTATTTCGTTTTCTGTAATTATTGGTTTGAAAGTACTGCCAACATTATTATGACCTGCGGGTTGGTCCCTCATATCTGTACCGGGGATGGGAAGGGCACGGGGCGGCTTGTCCATACCCCAGGCCCGCGTATGGGGATGGGGCGGGTAGGGAATGGGGAAGACTAACACTATGGCCGTAAGGCTCTTCGGCTCATCAACTACCTTCCCCTTATTAGCAGTCTTCTACTTCTTAAATTCCGCCGCCATGTTGCATCTCTTCCTATGTTTTATCGATATCTTCATGGTAACTGCTTTTGAACTTTCTTGCGCCATGTCTCCCCCCCTCGCGCGGCACAGCTGAACACGACTTTCTACTCTTGCTCGTCCCTTCTCTATTCAAATCCCTTATGCAAGAGTTAACCAGCATCTTCATTCTTTCATCCCTTCCGCTGGTAAACTCTGGAACAGCCCTCCGCCTGTATTTCCTCCTGCCTACGACTTGAACTCTTTCCGAAATTGACCTCTCTTTCGGCCTCTCGTTCCTTCTTTTGTCGGAGCGGTGCCTAGCGTTTTTTCTTTGTTTTCTTGTTGTTTTTTCCTTGCGCTGCCTCCATTGCTGTAAAGACACGAATTTACTCTGGCTAATATTACACGTCTTTGATATAAGGCGGACGGGAGCAATGCGTCTCTGCAACTATTGGCAGGCGATATAAAAAACGGGATGGATGGGAGCCGATTCGTTCTCTCTCTCTCTCTCTCTCTCTCTCTGTGTGTCTCTGTGTCTCTGTGTGTCTGGGTGTCTGGGTGTCTGTGTGTCTGTGTGTCTGTGTGTCTGGGTGTCTGGGTGTCTGTGTGTCTGTGTGTCTGGGTGTCTGTGTGTCTGTGTGTCTGTGTGTCTGGGTGTCTGGGTGTCTGGGTGTCTGGGTGTCTGTGTGTCTGGGTGTCTGGGTGTCTGTGTGTCTGGGTGCCTGTGTGTCTCTCTCTCTCTCTCTCTCTCTCTCTCTCTCTCTCTCTCTCTCTCTCTCAGACAATGCTTTACGTGGAGGGGCAACACATTACCCAAAAAAAAAATATTAATCTTGTGGTTAGTTGTTGCACACTCATTAAATAGAATATGGCAAGATGGCGCTACTATAAACACTTGCCTGCGCCAATATAATTAATGCGCTGCCCCTTGCCAGAATACTTGGTTCAGTACTCGCAAGAAACGCGCATCAAACGAAAGAAACGCGATCGGAAGAATACATTTAATGAAACTAATAGAAATGATGTTAGGCATTCAATACAAAGGCGTGTGTTGTTCTTATGGCGGAACACAAGACAGGTTTCTAAGCCTACAACGATACTTTATGAACTAACACACACACACACACACACACACACACACACACACACACAATCCGGTACCTCAGTGGTTAGAACGTCTGCCTCACAACCAGAAAGACCGGGGTTCAAACACACACACACACACACACACACACACATCCGGTACCTCAGTGGTTAGAGCGCCTGCCTCACAACCAGAAAGACCGGGGTTCAAACACACACACACACACACACACACACACACACACACAAACACACACATTGCAAAACATGTTGAGTTGAGATTTTAAAGGAAAGGGAAGGCAGGAAGTAGATAAGAGTGAGGGAGAGAGATAAGCGGATGGAGCCTGTGTGTTCAAATGTCAGTCTATCTATCTATTTATCTATCTATCTGTGTTCCTTTCAATCTATGTATTTATCTATCTATCTTTTTATTATGAGATCTATCCGTCAGTCTGTCTATTTATCTATCTATATATCTAGAGAGAGAGAGAGAGAGAGAGAGAGAGAGAGAGAGAGAGAGAGAGAGAGAGAGAGAGAGAGAGAGTGTGTGTGTGTGTGTGTGTGTGTGTGTGTGTGTGTGTGTGTGTGTGTGTGTCCATAAAATATTCGGTTTAATTTGTTATGCTCATAAACATCAGAGAATGGTCGTTGCACAAAACCAATTTGGTGTTTTTTCATCCCCTGTGGTCAGCACGTAACATAAAAGGTGTTGAAATAAAAGTGCAGCGCCAGATATCCGCAAATTTTCAACATCCGCTGGTGTCTCCTTAACCTAATCCTGTAGTACCTGTTAGTTAAGGTATGACACACACACACACACACACACACACACACACACACACACACACACACACACACACACACACTCCAATACCTGGGCGGTCAAAACAGGGGCACCGCCAGGGATTTTGGGCCCCATGAAAAAAAAATCTTTGCAGGCCCCAACACAGCGGCAAAAATTTCTGTTCTGGGCCGCTCTCATTCATGGGCCCCTGGAATCCTTTTCCTTTTTCCACCCTTATCGGCGCCCCTGGGTCAAAACTCTGGGCTGCCAGGCTTAGAGGACTGGCAGGCGAAGGTTAGAGCCCCGCTCGTCCGGGATTTTTCAGGTGACAAGGTGTGGTTACTGTTCCCCTTGAGCAAGTGGGCTGGGGTGTGCGGTGTGTGAAGCTCCCAGCAGTACGCAGAGATCGATTATAATAAGCCTTCCTCTAATCCAGGGGTTTCCAACCCGGAATAAATTACCCCAAGCGGGGTAATTTGGGCTTTTCTGTGGAGTAATGTGGTGACAGCGGGCGGTCAATAAAAAAAAATTAAGTAAAACCACGCCCATTGTGTTAGGCTATAGACTCAATGTAGAATGGTTAAGACAGGCTGAAGTTGTCCTTTTTAGCCAAATGTCATTTGCTTTTCTGCAAAATGTAAATAATACAAATGTATTGATAAATGGCAGAAGTATGGGTGATACTGTGGGGCGTGTTAGACGTGCGAGGGACCGTCAGCTGACTTGTCTCGTACAAGTATTGGACAGTTCACAGGGAGTGGGAACCCCAGAGATGCGAGCTGCTGTCTGGTACTGTGCGCCAATGCAGTCAGTGGTAGTGACGGGGAGGGGAGGTGTTCAGCATGGATGGGCAAGGCAAGTTTGGTCACTTTGTGGCGACTTTATTTTCTGAAATATTAAAAAAGTGAATGCTGTGTTGATTTGAGTAACATTATTAATACAAAATGCTCGGCTTTACTAAGGACAAAAATTGATAAATGGCCCAGAATCGTTCTTAAAGGAAAAGTTTGATGCAACAGAACATTATCGGTATCCTTACGTGCAAAGCGGTGTTGTGTGCAGTTATGTATTACTACGCTACGTATAGAGATGACATGTACGGTACGGTGCAGCACAGCGTAGCGTACTGTGTCGAGTTTAATGTAGTGCAGTGAGGCTGTGTGGTGTTGGTTGAGGTGTGGCTGGGTGTGCTATGTAGTGTGGTGTGTGTGTGTGTGTGTGTGTGTGTGTGTGTGTGTATCTATCTTTTTATCTTTGTCTATTTTTTATACGTTAATTTTCTTATTTATCTTTCTTTTTCTTCTTCCTAGGTACTATTTTCTTTAATCTGTCTATCTCACATACGATTAGGTGTTACTATTTTTTTACTTGCTTAGATGTGGCATAAAAAAGATTGGCTGCCCATCTCCTACTACACCAGATATGTTTGAGTCAAGGTGGGCGCTGTTTGTTATGCTTTAAAATAGATAACTAATAGATAATCTGTTTTTTTTACATATTTTCCTTCCTCCATTTCTTCCACTACCCTCCCTCTCTCTCTCCCCTCAGTGGATAACTCTATACATACAGCCAGGCCTATACTTTGAGGCACCAACGTTGCTAGATTGTTGTACCGACTTCCGACCCACAACCTGTCTTCTGGTCCCCAATAACGAGATTCATCAATATTTATCGTTAAAATAGTTAAATGCAAGTGCGTGGAAGATTTGTTTGTGTTAGTGAAGGTATGGAGCAGCTACGTGGAGAGCAAGTGTTTATATTAGCGCGCGTGTGTGTGTGTGGAGGGATGGGAGGGATGGCCGGTGCTGGGTTGCGGTGAGGGCTTAAGGGATCGCTGTGGGTAACTGGAGAGGCGGCTGTGTGTAAATATTTAGTAGAAAGACGACCTGTTCATCCTCACTTCCTATCTGTTTATACATCTGTCCCTGGCTTTATAATTCTGTTTAGTTTTCTCGCATCTAATCTTAACCCCTTGACTGTGGATTTCCTACAAGAAGACATCACCAAGCTACAGGAGTGGAACAAAAAGTGACTGATACAATTCAATGAAGAAAAATGTAAAGTCCTGCACCTTGGGAGGGAATATCCAGCATTCCAATACCACATGGGAAACACTCCACTATCCACCACAGAGGCAGAGAAAGACCTGGGAGTGTATGTTACCAGGCTACCAGTGAAGGGATATCCAGCATACCAATACCACATGGGAAACACTCCACTATCCACCACAGAGGCAGAGAAAGACCTGGGAGTGTATGTTACCAGGTTACCAGTGAAGGGATATCCAGCATACCAATACCACATGGGAAACACTCCACTATCCACCACAGAGGCAGAGAAAGACCTAGGAGTGTATGTTACCAGGTTACCAGTGAAGGGATATCCAGCATACCAATACCACGTGGGAAACACTCCACTATCCACCACAGAGGCAGAGAAAGACCTGGGAGTGAAAGTTACCAGGCTACCAGTGAAGGGATATCCAGCACACCAATACCACATGGGAAACACTCCACTATCCACCACAGAGGCAGAGAAAGACCTGGGAGTGTATGTTACCAGGCTACCAGTGAAGGGATATCCAGCACACCAATACCACATGGGAAACACTCCACTATCCACCACAGAGGCAGAGAAAGACCTAGGAGTGTATGTTACCAGGCTACCAGTGAAGGGATATCCAGCACACCAATACCACATGGGAAACACTCCACTATCCACCACAGAGGCAGAGAAAGACATGGGAGTGTATGTTACCAGGCTACCAGTGAAGGGATATCCAGCACACCAATACCACATGGGAAACACTCCACTATCCACCACAGAGGCAGAGAAAGACCTGGGAGTGTATGTTACCAGGCTACCAGTGAAGGGATATCCAGCACACCAATACCACATGGGAAACACTCCACTATCCACCACAGAGGCAGAGAAAGACCTAGGAGTGTATGTTACCAGGCTACCAGTGAAGGTGAAATCCGTGCCAATCGCAGTGGACGGGTTAATTTTGTTCTCTTTTAGACTATTATTTCCCTTTTTTTCGTTCCATAATCAGTTTTTTTTTATTTCATAGTCTACTTGAATAACGTGTTTGTCATTAGATGTCATGGGAAGTCTGTTTCATCCTTTCATTTAGTGTTATTTATATTCTTCTATTTTCTTCTTAAATAGTTGTATGGCGGTTAACAGCAGATCCTGTGTGTGTGTGTGTGTGTGTGTGTGTGTGTGTGTGTGTGTGGGTGGTACATTCGAAGGGAGCTGTGTGTGTGTGTGTGTGTGTGTGTGTGTGTGTGTGTGTGTGTGTGTGTGGTACATTCGAAGGGAGCTCTGTGTGTGTGTGTGTGTGAGTGTGTGTGTGTGTGTGTGTGTGTGTGTGTGTGAGAGAGAGAGAGAGAGAGAGAGAGAGAGAGAGAGAGAGAGAGAGAGAGAGAGAGAGAGACTCCCTACACAAAGATCATTCGTTCGTCTCAAAATAACTTGAATACAATCTATTTTTCTCGCCCCCTGAACAGAGCTCGTAAACCCTGAGCGACTAAGCTGTTTACAATATAGCTTTCCTGGAGTGGAGGGGATTCAGACTTTGCAATCGTCACTAATTGATATACGTTACACAGATTAACTCCTTCAGTCCTTTTCATAGACAGCAAGGTTAAAACGTATCAAATCCTTGTGGTGAATCATCCTAGAAGCAAAACTCCGGCATCAGAACAAGCAGAGATCTCCCTATCCGAGTGTCTTCAAATGGGGCACCCTCGTTTTGATTGATAGTTAAGAGTATTGTTTTTATGAACGCTAACAGATACTAAAATATTACTGATTAATTTTTCGTGGTTTAATCCTGGTCTTAATAGACTGTAAAATGTATGGAGAGAGAGAGAGAGAGAGAGAGAGAGAGAGAGAGAGAGAGAGAGAGAGAGAGAGAGAGAGAGAGAGAGAGAGAAAGTTAGACTGAAAGAAAGAAAGAAAGAGAAACAGAAAGAGAGAGAGAGAGAGAGAGAGAGAGAGAGAGAGAGAGAGAGAGAGAGAGAGAGAGAGAGAGAGAGAGAGAGAGAGAGAGAGAGAGAGAATGCAAATGCAACGGGAAAATGCAGCGCAGATTATGAAGGACGTTGAAAGCTCCCATACACAGACACAATACGACATCCAATAAAACAGATAAATGAAAAGCGTGCCATTCCTTCTCTTTGATGCAGCTCTGTAACTTTTTTTGTGTGTGTGTTTTTATGCAATTTTGCCTTACCAGTGTGTGAAGTCTACGCTTACGATATAACGATTTCACATATCTCCGGTGACGATTCGGGGGGCTTCGTGGTGCAGTGGTTAGCAGACTCGACTCACAACCGAGAGAGCCCGGGTTCGATTCCCGGGCGGAGTGGAAAATTTTGGGTGGCTTTTCCGATACCCTGCGCCCCTGTCCACCCAGCAGTGAATGGGTACCAGGTATTAATCGGGGGTTGTGTCCCGTCTCCTGGGGTCTGCTCCCTTCTCCTATAATTCCTTCCCCTTCTGTCTCTCTCCGGCATATGACCACAGATGTTGCGCCGACTAAACGAAACTTTCCAACATTTCCGTTGACGATTGATGTAATATTCCCTCCGTTCATGTGGAATGTGTAACCGTAACGTGATGAGGCGGTCTATACATGGGGTCAAGTAACGCCCAATTTTCAGTCGTTGCCGAGTGGTCGAAAAACTATCAACACGCTGTCATCACTACCTACCAACAAGGACTCGTGTGAAACTCTCTCAAAGGGATAAAATGGAACTCTGTCGGACAACATCAGTGAGACAAGAATGGCGCCACTCAAATACTAATTGCCTGCGCCACTATCGGGCTGGGGCAGTGGCTGAGTGGTAGCGTGCTGGGCCCACATTCACCGCGTGATGGACGACGCGAGTTCGAATCCCCACGCTACCACCTGGGATTTTTCAGTCACCGCCGAGTGGCTTAAAACTACCCACATGCTGTCCTGATGACCACCCATCAACCCAGACTCTAGAGAATCAAGAACGAGTTCCGGGGGGCAGCATGAGCCAAGAGAAGATGGCGCCACTATAAACACTTGCCTGCGCCATGACGGGCTGGGGCCGAATACCATCCAGGCCCTTCAAGCAAGCCTACCGGCGCTATAGGCATAGACGTAAAAAAAAAAAAAAAAAAAAAAAACAGGTCTCATGAAAGAATACGAGTGCGGTAGAACAAACAAAAATGAGAAACACACGCACACACGCACACACACACACACGCACACACACACACACACGGATGCATTTTTTTTTTTTCGGTTTGTGTAGCCCGTTCTGAAATATTTGCTACTATTTTTTTTTCTCTATCAAACACACACACACACACACACACACACACACACACACACACACACACACACACACACACACACACACACACACACACAACCTATCTGCCTACAAAAAATTAATTAAACCTATCTATACACTACCCCACGAAGAGAGAGAGAGAGAGAGAGAGAGAGAGAGAGAGAGAGAGAGAGAGAGAGAGAGAGAGAGAGAGAGAGAGAGAAAGAAAGAAAGAAAGAAAGAAAGAAAGAAAGAAAGAAAGAAAAGAAACAGAGAGAGAGAGAGAGAGAGAGAGAGAGAGAGAGAGAGAGAGAGAGAGAGAGAGAGAGAGAGAGAGAGAGAGAGAGATGAATAAGATCGTAAATCGCAATAATGTTCATGGTAAGGAAAGCTACCTCTTAAAACTCCTTTCTGCATCCAAAGCGAGTGTGCCCCTTTGCCTACCTTCCTCACCTCTAATCACCTTCACTTTTTTCCCAGCCATCTGCTTTGGTCTCCCCCTCTCGCTGATCATGTATTTTCGACCCCCTGTCCTGTTGTCTGTTACAGCGAGAGAGAGGAGAGAGAGAGAGAATATGCAGGTACTAATGACCTAAATCTCTCTCTCTCTCTCTCTCTGCACACACTCTCACACACACACACACACACACACACACACACACACACACACACACACACACACACACACACACACACACAAACAAACAAACAAACAAACACACTGACAGCGGGACTTAGAGAGGGAGGGGGGAGGAGGGAGGAGGGGCAGGGCTGATAGGGAGGAGCTTATGAGGTAGGAAGAAAAAGACAGGGAGGGAGAGAAAATTGGATTAAGAGAAAAAAAGAATGACCGGGTACAAGGAGGTATTGAAAGGCTCACTGAGGGAAGGAAGATGAAGGATTTGTGGACCAAGAAAAGAGAAAGGGAGGATTGGAGAAAAGGGACGGATGCGAGGGACACCCCAGCTCCTAGATCCTATAATTGATCATAGCGAAAGCAAGATGCGACGAGCCGCCACGTTGGGAACCATCGGGGTTTTACATTGTTTATATAATCGTCTCGCATGAAGCTATTACAAAACTTAAAATGGTGATGTCCAGCCCTACCTGTACTGCTGAGTCACTAAACGAGGCACAGACAGCTCCTGGTAGAACCCTTGTCCTATCACCCACGCTGTAGTGTCTCTGCATATAGGAGAGGCGGTGGCTGAATGGATAGCGTGACGGCGCCCCGTTCAGGACGACGCGAGCTCAATCCCCGCCCGGTGCCACCAAGCTGGTATTTTTCAGCCGCCGCCGAGTGGCTTAAAACTACCCACATGCTGTCCAGAAGACCACCTATCAACCCGGACTCTAGATTCTAGGATTAAAGATGAGCTCCGGGAGGGCAGCATGAGCCAATGCAGGATGGCGCTACTATAAACACTCGCCTGCGCTAGAACGGGCTGGGCCGACCATCAGGACCCACCGGGAAGAAGCCTTGGGCCGACCATCAGGCCCCACCGGGAAGAAGCCTTGGGCCGACCATCAGGATCCACCGGGAAGAAGCCTTGGGCCGACCATCAGGCCCCACCGGGAAGAAGCCTTGGGCCGACCATCAGGCCCCACCGGGAAGAAGCCTTGGGCCGACCATCAGGCCCCACCGGGAAGAAGCCTTGGGCCGACCATCAGGATCCACCGGGAAGAAGCCTACCGGCGCAATAGGCCACGACTTAAAAAAAATACACCCACACAAGTACTGATGTACAAATACTGCCGTACACTGTAATACATGTACTCTACCTCTGAGGCTGTGAAAAAACAAACATATGTTACCTCCACCATAATTCTGATGTTATTGACACATTCCGAGTTATCTCTGTGAGCAACACACCTCTTGCCACTTCCATCAACTTGTGATTCACTCTGATTTAAGGTAAACAATGTATTTTACAGATAAAAAACGTAGTCCACACAGATATCCGGGAGCCATCGTTGGGTAGCCAGTTTTCCGTTAGAGTTTTACCCCATATTCCCGTCTTCTTTTTTTCTTTTACGTCGTGGCATATTGCGCCGGTAGGCTTCTTCCCGGTGGATCCTGATGGTCGGCCCAAGGCTTCTTCCCGGTGGATCCTGATGGTCGGCCCAAGGCTTCTTCCCGGTGGATCCTGATGGTCGGCCCAAGGCTTCTTCCCGGTGGATCCTGATGGTCGGCCCAAGGCTTCTTCCCGGTGGATCCTGATGGTCGGCCCAAGGCTTCTTCCCGATGGATCCTGATGGTCGGCCCAAGGCTTCTTCCCGGTGGATCCTGATGGTCGGCCCAAGGCTTCTTCCCGGTGGATCCTGATGGTCGGCCCAAGGCTTCTTCCCGGTGGATCCTGATGGTCGGCCCAAGGCTTCTTCCCGGTGGATCCTGATGGTCGGCCCAAGGCTTCTTCCCGGTGGATCCTGATGGTCGGCCCAAGGCTTCTTCCCGGTGGATCCTGATGGTCGGCCCAAGGCTTCTTCCCGGTGGATCCTGATGGTCGGCCCAAGGCTTCTTCCCGGTGGATCCTGATGGTCGGCCCAAGGCTTCTTCCCGGTGGATCCTGATGGTCGGCCCAAGGGTTCTTCCCGGTGGGGCCTGATGGTCGGCACAGCCCGTTCTGGCGCAGGCGAGTGTTTATAGTGGCGCCATCTTGCATTGGCTCATGCTGCCCTCCCGGAGCTCATCTTTAATCCTAGAATCTAGAGTCCGGGTTGATGGGTGGTCTTCTGGACAGCATGTGGGTAGTTTTAAGCCACTCGGCGGGGGCTGAAAAATCCCAGCTTGGTGGCACCGGGCGGGGATTGAACTCGCGTCGTCCTGAACGCGGCGCCGTCATGCTATCCATTCAGCCACCGCCTCCCCTGAGAAATCTAAAAAGTGTGAAGCCACATCACGTTATATTACTAAAGCCCAACGCGGACCACAACCCCAAACTGAGCAAAGAGTGCCCAAAGAATTGCTATCATTCACCATCATCTCAAAGGTAGCCACGCCTCCTCTGTCCACATAGAGGCGACCACGACCGCTAGCATATCTCAGGCAGCTGTCGGTGGAGTGTGTCGCGCCTCTCCCCTCCAGGGTCTCTCTTCTCCCGCCCCTCAGGCCTCCTCAAAGCCGTTCCCTCCTATGCCCCTCCACACTAAGTCTATATATACCAAGTCAAGTCACTCTGCTTCAAAACTGCGACCGGTACGCGCAGGAGGCGGTTTTGGGGCGGAGCAGCGGGATGACGTCACTTGGAGCCAAAAAAAAAATACCCGCCAGTTCAGGGGTGACTAAAGTTGGGGCCGTGTGTGCACTCTGGATGTGCATTCTCGCCTCCTTTCACAGCGCGTTCAGGCAAGCCACTGACGAAAAAATATGTCTTTTTATTGTGCTATTGCGTGACTGTAATTTCAATGCCTACAAACGGCGGTGTGGGGTGTGAGGGAGGGCATGTTGAAGTGATTGATTTAAATTAGTCCGCCTTTCCTCGTTTTCTCTAAATCCCTGTTTCTACATTCTCTAGTTTGGCTCCAAGCAGTGTCACGCATAAACCACGCCTCGGCCGTGTCTCCTCCCACAAACCTGCGTATGACTTGACTTGGTGTATATAGACTTAGCCTCCACAGGTTTAAGGGTATACACTCAGAGTAGATTACCGACTCACCGGATAACTGCACGGTCCAGTCTCGGGAGGTGGAACGGATGGGTTGTGGGAGGAAGAGTTCATCAGCTTACCTGAAAAAAAAAAAAAATCAACATATATTAACCCGTCTGCTGCAATTGGCATGAATTTGGCTTTCACTGGCAGCCTCGTAACATACACTCCCATGTCTTTCTCTGCCTCTGTGGTGGATAGTGGAGTGTTTCCCATGTGGTATTGGTGTGCTGGATATCCCTTCACTGGCAGCCTCGTAACATACACTCCCATGTCTTTCTCTGCCTCTGTGGTGGATAGTGGAGTGTTTCCCATGTGGTATTGGTGTGCTGGATATCCCTTCACTGGTAGCCTGGTAACATACACTCCCAGGTCTTTCTCTGCCTCTGTAGTGGATAGTGGAGTGTTTCCCATGTGGTATTGGTGTGCTGGATATCCCTTCACTGGTAGCCTGGTAACATACACTCCCATGTCTTTCTCTGCCTCTGTGGTGGATAGTGGAGTGTTTCCCATGTGGTATTGGTGTGCTGGATATCCCTTCACTGGTAGCCTGGTAACATACACTCCCAGGTCTTTCTCTGCCTCTGTGGTGGATAGTGGAGTGTTTCCCATGTGGTATTGGTGTGCTGGATATCCCTTCACTGGTAGCCTGGTAACATACACTCCCAGGTCTTTTTCTGCCTCTGTGGTGGATAGTGGAGTGTTTCCCATGTGGTATTGGTGTGCTGGATATCCCTTCACTGGTAGCCTGGTAACATACACTCCCAGGTCTTTTTCTGCCTCTGTGGTGGATAGTGGAGTGTTTCCCATGTGGTATTGGTATGCTGGATATCCCCTCCCAAGGCGCATGACTTTATATTTTTATCTATATTGAATTGCAGCAGCCACTTTTTGTTCCATTCCTTTAGCTTGGTGATGCCTGACTGTAGGAAATTCGCAGTCAATGGGTTAAAGAGTAAACACACCTACTGGAATAATAAGAGAAATATGGAGTAGATAGACAGAGATAGATGTATTTTACAGACTCGTTTGCTATTCATTTAATTTCCAACCAACACATCCCAGCAATGCGTCGGTTTGTGCGAATTTTGCTTCATGTATCCCAGACGGTGTTTGATATGGTCCCAGGGGAGACAAGTTTGATGCTTCGCCAGGGATATTTTGACATGTTGTGGCCTCCTGTGACGCCTGTGAACCGTTATGGAGCACACACACACACACACACACACACACACACACACACACACACACACACACACACACACACGCACGCACACACGGGTTTGGTGGATGTATATATATGTATGAATTCCTTGTTTTCTTTGTAAGTTAAAATATTTCTTCTCCTCTTTCCTCTTCCCCTCATCATCATCGTCATCACCACCACCATCATCACCATCATCATCGTCATCATCATCATCATTATCATTATCATCACCACCATCATCACCATCATCATCGTCATCACCATCATCATCACCATCATCATCGTCATCATCGTCATCACCATCACCATCATCATCATCATCTTCCACCCTTCCTTCTCGTTCTCTTCTTCTTCCTCCTTCTTCCCCTTCTCCTCTACCCCATACTGTTCCTCCTCTTCCTCCTTTTCCTCCTCTTCCTCATCCTGACCGCGTTTTTGCTAGTTTTTCTCCTCTTATTCCTCCTTCCCCTCTTCCTTCTCTTCCTCCTCTTCCTCCTCCTCTTCTTCCTCCTCTTCTTCCTCTTCTTCCTCCTCTTCTTCCTCCTCTTCTTCTTCTTCTTCTTCTAATATCGCTTTTTCTTCATTTTGTGTTGTCTGTCGCGCCGGTAGACACTCTTGGGAGGCCTATAGTGAACGATCCAAGCCCGTTTGTTTTTTTACAGCAAAGGAGACAGCTCAAGGGCACAAAAAAAGTAAACAATAATAAATAAATAAAAAAAAGCCCGCTACTCGCTGCTCGTAAAAAGAATCCAAAGAGGTGGCCGAAAGAGAGGTCAATTTCGGGAGGAGAGGTGTCCTGATACCCTCCTCTTGAAAGAGTTCAAGTCGTAGGCAGGAGGAAATACAGATGAAGGAAGCAGCGCAGACGAACTTTATTTTAAATGACTGCAGTGAAATGTTACTTGCACGCCTATGCTACCCCCCCCCCCCCCCCCCAGTGCCTTTCTTGACAAATGTCGCTCAAGTTAGGGTTGATTGAATATCTGGACAGAGAAGATGGCGCCACTATAAACACTTGCCTGCGCCAATACGGGCTGGGGCCGACGACCATCCAGGCCCCTCAAGCAAGCCTACCAGCGCTATAGGCGTAGACGTAAGGAAAATAATGCGGGTAATTTTCTGCCAATAGACGATGGTTAACAATTCCCAGCGTCCTGTGGTGGGATTGAACCTCTCGGCCACCTCCTCCCCGATCATGACACAACGATGCAATTACCCAGACGAGGCGATGCAGTACTGGGTTGGGCAGGAACCTTTTATTTAATCAAATCATAAATCTTAAGAACATAAGAACGTAGGAGTCTGCAAGAGGCCGGTAGGTCTGTACAAGGCAGCTCCTCTGAACCTAAGCTCCCGTGTATCTAACCCCACCTAATATCACTGTCCATGAATTTATGTAATCTATTTTTGAATGTGATAATTGTATTGGCACTCACCACATGACTGCTAAGCCTATTCCACTCATCCACCACTCTGTAAACCAATTTTTGCCTATGTCCCTGTTGAATCTGAATTTATCCAGTTTAAACCCATTACTTCGTGTCCTACCCGGTTCTCTTACCAACAAAACCTTATGAATGTCTCCCTGATTAAAGCCCTTCATCCATTTATAAACCTCGATCATGTCTCCACGCACCCTTCGCCTTTCTAGAGAATGCAAGTTTAACTGTTTGAGTCTTTCCTCGTATGGCAAGTTTCTCAACCCCTGAATCATCTTAAGTCATCCTCCTCTGCACCGATTCTAACATTTTGATATCACTGAAATATAGTTGCTGCAGTAATATCTAGCGTGAAAGTAATTCAACACTTCATTTATAAATCGTATGGATCGTTACTTCTTTCAGGCATGAGGAGAGAACGTTTCCCCTCCCTCGCACAAAATGCATCTCGTGTAATCAGTTCCGGCAATCTGTTCCACGGGTGACGGGAGTGACCTGACTGGGGGATAAAATTAATCAGACCACCAACCAGAGAGTCTCGCTGTCTGCCAACTCGAAATTATCAGATACTTCCTCTTCTTCCTCTTCCTCTTCTTCCTCTTCCTCTTCTTCCTCTTTCTCCTCTTCTTCCTCTTTCTCCTCTTCTTCCTCTTCTTTCTCCTCTTCTTCCTCTTCTTCTTCTTCCTCTTCCTCTTCTTCTTCCTCTTCTTCTTCCTCTTCTTCTTCCTCTTCTTCTTCCTCTTCTTCTTCCTCTTCTTCTTCCTCTTCTTCTTCCTCTTCTTCCTCCTCTTCTTCCTCCTCTTCTTCCTCCTCGTCCTCCTCCTCTTCCTCCTCCTCTTCCTCCTCCTCTTCCTCCTCCTCCTCCTCCTCTCCTCCTCTTCTTCCTCCTCCTCTTCCTCCTCCTCCTCCTCCTCTCCTCCTCTTCTTCCTCCTCCGGTGTTTGTTTCATACTCTCAAATTTCGCATCTATTCCTTTCTTTCTTTCTTTTCCTTTTTATTTATTTATTTTTATTTTTATTTCTTTCCCTTTTCCTTTCTTTCTGTCTTTCACTTTTTCTTTCTTTTCCTTCCTTTCTTTATTTTCCTCTCTCTCTCTCTCTCTCTCTCTCTCTCTCTCTCTCTCTCTCTCTCTCTCTCTCTCTCTCTCTGCCCTTTAACATAAACAAGTGCCAGGTCCTTCAAGTTGGAACAAAGAATAAGAAGTTCGATTACGAAATGCGCGGCGTTAAACTCACAAGCGTTCAATGTGTCAAGGATTTGGGGGTCAAAATCGCGTCAAACCTCAAATTCTCACAACAATGCATCGATGCAGCAAATAAAGCGAACAGAATGTTGGGCTTCATTAAAAGAAACTTTTTTTTCAAGAATAAAGATGTAATACTCCCGCTCTACAATAGTTTAGTCAGACCCCACTTGGAATATGCGGTGCAGTTTTGGTCTCCCCACCATGCAAAGGACATTGCTTCCTTGCGCAACAAATCTTACGAAGAAAGGCTTTCCACCCTTAACATGCTCTCTCTTGAGAAACGTCGCCTCCGAGGAAAACTGATCGAATGTTGTAAAATACTTAATGGTTTCACGAATGTAGACAGATCAACATTGTTTATGATCGATGACACTTTGCGTACGAGGAACAATGGCATAAAACTCAAATATAGACAAGTAAATTCAGACTGCACCAAATTTTTCTTCACCAACGTTGTAGTGCGAGAATGGAATAAGCTTCCACCGTCAGTGGTCCAGTGTAACACGATTGACTCCTTCAAAAACAAGCTCGACCGTCACTTCCTTCAACTTAATATTAACTAGAGTTGAAATGCAACGTTTTGGAGCCATCTGATTAATGTAGAATCACTTAGGTTTAAGGACAGACCACCTAGTCTGGACCATGGGGTCTGTGTGGTCTGATTTTCTATGTAAATCTGTGTAAATATCTCTGTCTCTGTCTCTCTGTGTCTCTGTATGTGATTATATACCTCTCTCTCTCTCTCTCTCTCTCTCTCTCTCTCTCTCTCTCTCTCTCTCTCTCTCTCTTCCTTCTTCCCTACCCTTTCTTCCCTTCTTGCCCTTTCTCCTGTTCCTTCCTCTCCTCTTTCCTTCCTTGCTTTTCCTCTTCATTAACTATTTTCTCTCTCTCTCTCTCTCTCTCTCTCTCTCTCTCTCTCTCTCTCTCTCTCTCTCTCTCTCTCTCTCTCTCTCTCTCTCTCTCTCTCTCTCTCTCTCTCTCAAGGTCTTTCAACAATTCCATGTCACTCTTATCTTTCCTGTTTCTCTTTGTCTCTGCTTCTCCCTTGTCTATCCTGCCAGTGTCTTTTTTTTCCCTTCTGACAAAACAAGAGCCACTCAGACGATAACTTAGTGTTGGACGAAGGAAGTTTAGACGAGTTGCTTTCCTTTCGTTTCCCCTTTCCTCCTCTTTCCCCTCCTCCGTTTTCTTTATCTGTCTTTTCCCTGCGTTTCCCTACTTCATTTCCTGTAATCCACGCACTTCTTTCTCTTCCATTTTCTCCTCCTCCTTTAAATTCCTTTCCTCTATTCTCATCTTTCTTTAGCTCCCTTCTTCTTCTTTCCTCCTCTTCCTCTTCCTCTTCTCTTTGCTTATCTTCCTTTCTCTAACATCTTCCTCAGTTCCTTCCTCTTCCTTTCCTCCTCTCCCTCCTTCTACTTCCTTTTCCCTTCCCTCATCTTCCTTTCCCTAACATTTCCCTACTTCCTCTCCTCCTCTTCCCTTCCCTTATCTTCTTTTCCCTTCCTTCTCCCATCCCCTTCCTCACCATCCTTTCCCTAACACCTACGCCTTCCACTCCCTTCTTTTCCCATCCCCACGAACCCTTCTTCCACCTATACTTACCTAATTGCTCTTTACACTAACTGATTCGTCTTCGGCCCCTTCCATATGGACCTCCCTTCCGTATTTTTAAACCCAGTAGACTGTATGTAGGCAGTGGTCTCTCTCTCCCTCCTTGAATCGATTAAGTCGTGGGGCCATTCAGTTGATTAGTCAGTCTATCGAGTTTGAATTTGTCAGCCACTCAAGACCCTGTAGGTAATTCTATTCCGCTCAACTTATTTGATAGTTATCCGCCTCCTACGTCATTCATCAACCTGTTAGATAGTCAGTCACTCAATCAGTCAGTCAGTCAGTCAGTTCCTAGTGTAAATATATAAGAATTAAAAGATTGACAACACGGAAGAGGTGGAGAGCACTGGAGGAGAAGAAGAAGAAGAAGAAGAAGAAAAAAAGAGAAAAGTGAAGGAAAATAGATGGAAAAAAAGAAGGAAAAGAGAAAAGAGGAAAAAAAAAAGGAAAAAGAGAAACGAACAAGAAGGAATAAATGAGAAAAAATAAGTCCGTCAGTTCTTCAGTCAGTCAGTCAGTCAGTCAGTCAGTCAGTGGACCATAAAGTTGTTTAGTCCCGCGGTGTGTTACGGTGACCGAGGCTTACACACACACACACACACACACACGCCCAGGTCTACGATTGCCATTTCTTGCCGTAAACACATTTTAGTAGTTTACGCCACGCTGCCAGATCTTCTTTTTTTCCTTCTTTTCCTTTTTTCCCTTGTGCGTTTTCCCCTTCTGCGTTTTCCCACTTCTGCGTTTTTCCCACTTCTGCGTTTTCCTCTTCTGCGTTTTCCCCTTCTGTGTTTTCCCCTTCTGCGTTTTCCCCTTCTGCGTTTTCCCCTTCTGCGTTTTTCCCTTCTGCGTTTTCCCCTTCTGCGTTTTCCCCTTCTGCGTTTTTCCCTTCTGCGTTTACCCCTTCTGCGTTTACCCCTTCTGCGTTTACCCCTTCTCCGTTTTCCCCTTCTGCGTTTTCCCCTTCTGCGTTTTCCCCTTCTGCGTTTTCCCCTTCTGCGTTTTCCCTTCTCCGTTTTCTCTTCTGCGTTTTCCCTTCTGCGTTTTCCTTCTTCTGCGTTTTCACCTTCTTCTTTTTCAACTTCTGCTTTTTTACCTTCTGAGTTTCTCCCTTCTGCGTTTCTCCCTTCTGCGTTTCTCCCTTCTGCGTTTACCCCTTCTGCGTTTTCCCCTTCTGCGTTTTCCCCTTCTCCGTTTTACCCTTCTGCGTTTTTCCCTTCTGCGTTTTCCCCTTCTGCGTTTTCCCCTTCTGCGTTTTCCCCTTCTGCGTTTTCCCCTTCTGCGTTTTCCCCTTCTGCGTTTTCCCCTTCTGCGTTTTCCCCTTCTGCGTTTTCCCCTTCTGCGTTTTCCCCTTCTGCGTTTTCCCCTTCTGCGTTTTCCCCTTCTGCGTTTTCCCCTTCTGCGTTTTCCCCTTCTGCGTTTCTCCCTTCTTTTTCCTTTCTTTTTCTTTCTCTCCTTTTCCTCCTCCTTCTTCTTCTTCTTCTTCTTATCCTTCTCCTCCTCCTCCTCCTCCACTGCTTTCCACCTCTTCCGTGTTCTGTCTATCTTTTCCTTCGTATATATTTTGCTTATTCTCCTATTGCGTGTTCCCTTCCCTTGTACATCGCAGAGCCAACATCGCCCTCTCCTTCCTTCGGCTCCCCACTCCCTGACACTCCTCTCTTCCACCTCACTCCACCTCCCCAACACACATTTCACCCAACTCTTCCACGCGTCCCGCCCCTCTCATTCCCCATACCAGTGAACCTATTTACTTGAGATGTCACTTAATATGGAAGAGTTAACTAGCATCTTCTCTCTTTCATCCCTATACTGTCCAAATCCCTCATGCAAGAGTTAACCAGCATCTTCTCTCTTTCATCCCTATACTGTCCAAATCCCTCATGCAAGAGTTAACCAGCATCTTCTCTCTTTCATCTCTATACTGTCCAAATCCCTCATGCAAGAGTTAACCAGCATCTTCTCTCTTTCATCCCTATACTGTCCAAATCCCTCATGCAAGAGTTAACCAGCATCTTCTCTCTTTCATCCCTATACTGTCCAAATCCCTCATGCAAGAGTTAACCAGCATCTTCTCTCTTTCATCCCTATACTGTCCAAATCCCTCATGCAAGAGTTAACCAGCATCTCTCTTTTATCCCTATACTGTCCAAATCCCTCATGCAAGACTTAACCAGCATCTTCTCTCCTTCATCCCTATACTGTCCAAATCCCTCATGCAAGAGTTAACCAGCATCTTCTCTCTTTCATCCGTATACTGTCCAAATCTCTCATGCAAGTGTTAACCAGCATCTTCACTCTTTCATCCCTATACTGTCCAAATCCCTCATGCAAGAGTTAACCAACATCTTCTCTCTTTCATCCCTATACTGTCCAAATCTCTCATGCAAGTGTTAACCAGCATCTTCTCTCTTTCATCCCTATACTGTCCAAATCCCTCATGCAAGAGTTAACCAACATCTTCTCTCTTTCATCCCTATACTGTCCAAATCTCTCATGCAAGACTTAACCAGCATCTTCTCTCTTTCATCCCTATACTGTCCAAATCCCTCATGCAAGACTTAACCAGCATCTTCTCTCCTTCATCCCTATACTGTCCAAATCCCTCATGCAAGAATTATCCAGCATCTTCTCTCTTTCATCCTTTTACTGTTCAAATCCCTCATCCAAGAGTTAACCAGCATCTTCTCTCTTTCATCCCTATACTGTCCAAATCCCTCATGCAAGAGTTAACCAGCATCTTCTCTCCTTCATCCCTATACTGTCCAAATCCCTCATGCAAGAATTAACCAGAATCTTCTCTCTTTCATCCCTATACTGTCCAGATCCCTCATGGTCAAGTCCCACAGCACGACGCAGAAAATGTTCAACTATCGCCGAGTGGTGCTGTCCAAATCCTCAATCAAGCTTAACTTCAGTCTGTCAAGAAGAGCACCGGGGGGCAAGTATGGGACGACCAGGTCACATACCACGTCAGCCACTTAAAATAAAACTCGCTTGCGCCACTAACGAGCAGCGGCGTCCACCAGGGTCGGTATCCTCAGACTCCTTCGCTTCTCACATCAATGATTTCCAAGGGCCGAAAAGGAGATCAACCGAGGTCTAATGAGTGTTGTCTTACATTGAGGGCACATACGAATGATCACACTACCACCAAGGCCATACAACTACCCCTCGAAATGCCCACAACTCCTACGAAAACCTTGTCAAATGTGTGTGTCTGGGCGCTGAAGGGCTTGAGAGTACGAGAACAGGCCCCTCAAGAGAGCCGACCAGCGCTACGGGCAACACGTCAGGCAAAAGACAGATAGACAGGCAGGCAGATTAACAGACAAGCATAGGGGTAGTACTTAGCAGGCTTTTACTATCTCATTACTACTTTTTTCTACCCTTGAGCTGTTTCCTTTAATGCAAAAATGTAAAATAAAACAGTTAGACAGGCAGATGACCACAGACAGACAGAGGGGGTCATAGATAGATAGATAAACAGACAGATGTACAAAAGGACGGAAGGAGAGGGAAATCTATAGACAGACGTATATAGACGGATGCACAGACAAACACAAACAGAAGTCGTAGACACACAAAGCCATACAGACAGACAGCTCGGGGACTCCTTCCTGTGGTGGCATTAACCCCTTGAATGCGGACCGCCCACAAGAAGACATCACCAAGCTACAGGAGTGGAGCAATAAGTGGCTGCTACAATTCAATGAAGGAAAATGTAAAGCCATATAACTTGGAAGGGGATGTCCAGCATAGCGATACCACATGGGAAACACTCCACTATCCACCACAGAGGCAGAGAAAGACCTGGGAGTGTATGTTACCAGGCTACCAGTGAAGGGATATCCAGCACACCAATACCACATGGGAAACACTCCACTATCCAACACTGAGGCAGAGAAAGACCTGGGAGTGTATGTTACCAGGCTACCAGTGAAGGGATATCCAGCACACCAATACCACATGGGAAACACTCCACTATCCAACACAGAGGCAGAGAAAGACCTGGGAGTGTATGTTACCAGGCTACCAGTGAAGGGATATCCAGCACACCAATACCACATGGGAAACACTCCACTATCCACCACAGAGGCAGAGAAAGACCTGGGAGTGTATGTTACCAGGCTACCAGTGAAGGGATATCCAGCACACCAATACCACATGGGAAACACTCCACTATCCAACACAGAGGCAGAGAAAGACCTGGGACTATATGTTACCAGGCTACAAGTGAAGGGATATCCAGCTCACCAATACCACATGGGAAACACTCCACTATCCACCACTGAGTCAGAGAAAGACCTGGGAGTGTATGTTACCAGGCTACCAATGAAGGGATATCCAGCACACCAATACCACATGGGAAACACTCCACTATCCAGCACTGAGGCAGAGAAAGACCTGGGAGTGTATGTTACCAGGCTACCAGTGAAGGGATATCCAGCACACCAATACCACATGGGAAACACTCCACTATCCAGCAATGAGGCAGAGAAAGACCTGGGAGTGTATGTTACCAGGATACCAGTGAAGGGATATCAAGCACACCAATACCACATGGGAAACACTCCACTATCCAACACAGAGGCAGAGAAAGACCTGGGAGTGTATGTTACCAGGCTACAAGTGAAGGGATATCCAGCACACCAATACCACATGGGAAACACTCCACTATCCAACACTGAGGCAGAGAAAGACCTGGGTGTGTATGTTACCAGGCTACCAGTGAAGGGATATCCAGCACACCAATACCACATGGGAAACACTCCACTATCCACCACAAAGGCAGAGAAAGACCTGGGAGTGTATGTTACCAGGCTACCAGTGAAGGGATATCCAGCACACCAATACCACATGGGAAACACTCCACTATCCACCACAGAGGCAGAGAAAGACCTGGGAGTGTATGTTACCAGGCTACCAGTGAAGGGATATCCAGCACACCAATACCACATGGGAAACACTCCACTATCCACCACAGAGGCAGAGAAAGACCTGGGAGTGTATGTTACCAGGCTACCAGTGAAGGGATATCCAGCACACCAATACCACATGGGAAACACTCCACTATCCACCACAGAGGCAGAGAAAGACCTGGGAGTGTATGTCACCCGGCTACCAGTGAAGGCCAAATCCGTGCCAATTGCAGAGGACGGGTTAATTCAATTTCACTGTTGTCCTTCCTGCCGCTTTTGTCCCGCGCTTTCCCCTTCCTATCCCGCCATCATTTAAGTGGCGTGCGCTGGTACTTACTCGACGCTCTCTCTCTCTCTCTCTCTCTCTCTCTCTCTCTCTCTCTCTCTGCTTGTCTTCATATCCCAATTTTTAAACTAACAAATGAAATGAAGGAGAAGGAGGAGAGGAAGAAGAGGAAGACGAAGACGAAGACGAAGAAGAAGAAGAAAATCGCAATAAGAATAAGTGATGTCGACGGTAAAAAAGAAGAAGAGGAAGAGAAGATAAACTCGGAAAAGGAGGAGGAGAAAAAGGAAAACAGGAGGAGAGCAAGGAAAGACGTAGGTGGCTCCGACAAACAAAAGAAACGCCTTCACAATAAACAAAGAGTTCGCCTCAGAATCCCACCCCGAGCTTCTTTGGAGAGCCCCTGGTGGCCTAGGCGGGGAAGGAGGTGCTACTGGTGGAGTATTAGGTGCAAGACTTGTAGTATAACCTGTAGTAGTTGCTGTAGTAGTAGTAGTAGTTGTTGTTGTAGAAATGTCATATACGTACATAAATATATAATAGATTCGTGCCCCTATAGAGAAAGACTCTCTCTCTCTCTCTCTCTGTGTCTCTCTCTCTCTCTCTCTCTCTCTCTCTCTCTCTCTCTCTCTCTCTCTCTCTCTCTCATCACCAACACCACCAACAACCACCACCACCACAACAACAACCACCACAACAACAACAACAACAGCGACCCCCCTCCCCCCCTCCCTAATAGTACCACACCACCACCACCACCACCACCGTCACCAGACCCCACCATGTGTGTGTGTGTGTGTGTGTGTGTGTGTGCGTGACGTCTACGCGTTTATAATAAAGACACACGGCACAATCACGCACGCACACACACACACACACACACACACACACACACACACACACACACACACACACACACACAAACAAAAGCGTTCCAGTCGAAGTGTGTGTGTTGCAATAAGTTGTCTTAATAGACACTTTAAAAATCATAAACAAAAAGATTATTAACATTTATGAAGAAGAAAAACGTAATCTCTCTCTCTCTCTCTCTCTCTCTCTCTCTCTCTCTCTCTCTCTCTCTCTCTCTCTCTCTCTCTCTCTCTCTCTCTCTTTGATTTCTTTCTCTATATCTCTCTCTTTCTCTCTCTCTCTCTCTCTCTCTCTCTCTCTCTCTCTCTCTCTCTCTCTCTCTCTCTCTCTCTCTCTCTCTCTCTCTCTCTCTCTCTCTCTCTCTCTCTCTCTCTCTCATAAACAGCCGCTGGAGGGCAGCTTTAGTGTCAAGGACTGCCAAGAGAGAGAGAGAGAGAGAGAGAGAGAGAGAAAGGCATTAGGGACTGTGGTATCCTCAAGAGAGCTTCACCCTTCACCTTGCACCTATTGTCATACTCTCAACATCACCTCTCTTGCATTCTTTCCGATATTTTATACCGTCCCTACGTTGTCTGGACCTTTACGTTTTGTCTTCCCGCGTGAGACAGACACAGTATTACACGTTTTCTTGTTGTGATTTTTACGTCTACGCCTATAGTGCCGGTAGGCTTGCTTGAGGGGCCTGGATGGTATTCGGCCCCATCCCGTCAAGACGCAGGCAAGTGTTTATAGTGGCGCCATCTTATCTTGGCTCATGCTGCCCCCCGGAACTCCTTCTTGATTCACTTGGACGGTTTCCTCTAGAGTCCGGGTTGATGGGTGGTCTTCAGGACAGCATGTGGGTAGTTTTAAGCCACTCGGCGGTGACTGAAAAATCCCAGGTGGTAGCGTGGGGATTCGAACTAGCGTCGTCCATCACGCGGTGAATGTGGGCCCAGCACGCTACCACTCAGCCACCGCCAATAAAAAGAGTTGAATGCAGCTGTAGAGGAGAAACAGTTGAGGCAAACGCAGCTCACGAAAAGGAAATCGAGAGGAGAATGAGAATGGGATGGGGCGGTTTTAGTCATCATGAATAATCTGTAACTTACCATGGAGAGGAAAGGACAGGTATGACGGATTCTCTAAAGGTTTGGGAAGCGGGAATGTGGCGAATTATTAACGGAATTTCAAAGGAGATAAAGAATGGAATATCTTGAATATGGGGAAGACAGTGAGGAAGAAAAGGAGGAGGAGGAGGAGGAGGAGGAGAAGAAGAAGAAGAAGAAGAAGAAGAAGAAGAAGAAGAAGAAGAAGAAGAAGAAGAAGAAGAAGAAGAAGAAGAAGAAGAAGAAGAAGAAGAAGAAGAAGAAGAAGAAGAAGAAGAAGAAGAAGAAGAAGAAGAAGAAGAAGAAGAAGAAGAAGAAGAAGAAGAAGAAGAAGAAGAAGAATTTTATACTATACGTAACTAAAGTATATAATCCTTGGGAGAAAGAGGAGGAGGAGGAGGAAGAGGAGGAGGAGGAGGAGGAGGAGGAGGAGGAGGAGGAGGAGGAGGAGGAGAATCATCATCCTAATGCCACAAGGAAAGAGTTTTTTGTTTGTGTCTTTCTTGTGTGTGGGAGGGAGGGGTTAATTCACCACCCCCTGATCAGGTAATGGACTCGTGGAAAGGTTGGAAAGTTTCGTTTAGTCGGCGCAACATCTGTGGTCAAATGCCGGAGAGAGACAGGAGGGGAAGGAATTATAGGAAAAGGGATCAGACCCCAGGAGACGGGACACAACCCCCGATTAATACCTGGTACCCATTCACTGCTGGGTGGACAGGGGCGTAGGGTATCGGAAAAGCCGCCCAAATTTTTCCACTCCGCCCGGGAATCGAACTCGGGTTGTGACCGCGCCCGCACACTGACCACTCAGCCACCACCTCCCCATAATTAGTAAGGAAGTCCATTTAGATTCAGAAAATATTTGGGAAGATTTCAAATAAAACCAAGACTATAAATAAGGCAAAGTAGATGAAAAATGACAAGGAACGCGAAGCACACGAAAACAAACAGTGATTTAAGAGAACATCAATGGAAGAAGCTAAGGGGGATCAGAAAGCAAAGACGTTATTGCCGTAACGCGAAAACCTTAACCCGGTAGCAGCAGGGGTCATGTTTCTTAATGGTCCCTATAAGCGAGAAAAATGAGAAAAAATCACCCCTCACACAAACCATTTCATAATATATATCAAAGCATTTATGATCAGATTATGTATCATCTATTTTGGGGGGTTTATATCATGGCACAAATTTGGCCCGTCGCTGCTACACGGTTAAGCTCCTACGTTTTCAAATTTTCGCGCCTGTAACACCAAGCATCGTACTCATTTATCTGAACAACGATAACGCTCATGAACACTAAGTACTGGTACCGAATCAATGGTGTAAAACAATAGTGAATAGTGAATGAAAAGAAGCTAATGGAAAGTAAATAATTAAAGAGTATAAAAAATAGTGTATCGTTTTGATAAAAGTGGCTCAGGAGGGGCCAGATTTGCCCCCCCCTCGGTGCTTGTAGGGTTAAGGGCTGGGAGGAGCGGAACTAGAGGAGCCGAGTGTTGCCTATCCTGACTTGTTTGAATCTATCGCCGCTGCTCTGGCTTGTCTTGTCTTGTTGTAATGTACGAATGCGTCAGTCTTGGTTTTGCCCTCTGACCGGAAACAGTGGATTTCTCAAGAAGGCTGCAGGTTCATTAGGTGGAAACTGGGGAAGACGGCAACAGAGACTCGAGGGGAATTGTGGATCGTTTTGATTTTCCTTCATACGATCAAAATATGTGATGTTACTGTCATTACTCTCTGATCAGTCCTCGTAGAAACAAAACCCATGGAAGTTAATAAAGAAAGAGTGGACAGGTATAAATGACAAGAACGTTTGCAAGGAGTTGAAGAAAGAGGGTATCTGGACACCTCTCCTCCCGAAATTGACCGCTCTTTCGGCCACATCTTTGGGTTCTTTTTGGGAGCAGCGAGTAGCGGGCTTTTTGTGTTGTTGTTGTTTACTGTTTTTGTGCCCTTGAGCTGTATCCTTTGTTGTAAAAAAAATAATAAAAAATAAAAATAATACGAAGACATGGGAACATCTTGTCTTTTGTTTTTTGTCTCGTGTCGAACAAAAAGCAGAATTTAAGTGGAGAGAGGAAAAAGAATAAGCTTCAAAGCGTCTTGCCCGTGTTGATGCCAAGAACAAGGAGAGTCAAATAATATGTTCTATACTGAAATATCAAGAACCATTGTGTATTCTTAAACAGTAAAAGACAAGGAAAGGATACGAATAGAAGGCTAGGGAAGGGAAGGAGTAGAAGGTTAGGAAAGGAATAGGATTACACGAAAATAGTGAGTTCTTATACGGGTTAAGTTTGCGTATATATGGAAGTTAACAAAGACTCCAGTGAAAGAATTAAATTGTTAGAAGAATGAAGGAGATAGAACCTGTCCGCTGTTGGTGATCTTTGTTCCTAAGTCTATATACACCAAGTCAAGTCATACGCAGGTTTGTGGGAGAAGACACACGGCCGAGGCGTGGCTTATGCGTGACACTGCTTGGAGCCAAACTAGAGAATGTAGAAACAGGGATTTAGAGAAAACGAGGAAAGGCGGACTAATTTAAATCAATCACTTCAACATGCCCTCCCTCACACCCCACACCGCCATTTGTAGGCAATGGAATTACAGTCACGCAATAGCACAATAAAAAAGCATATTTTTTCGTCAGTGGCTTGCCTGAACGCGCTGTGAAAGAAGGCGAGAATGTACATCCAGAGTGCACACACGGCCCCAACTTTAGTCACCCCTGAACTGGCGGGTATTTTTTTTTTTTACCTCCAAGTGACGTCATCCCGCTGCTCCGCCCCAAAACCGCCTCCTGCGCGTACCGGTCGCAGTTTTGAAGCAGAGTGACTTGACTTGGTGGATATAGACTTAAGATTTGTTCTGTAAGTCACAAAAAGGTTCGGAACGAGGATAAAATAGAGAAAAGACAGCATTTCTCCTTCACTTCTTCCATGAGGGATTGGGGACAAGCTTGATGTTTGAAGAATGAATGAGATAGATCCTGTCCGCTGTTGGTTATCTTTGTTCTGTAAATATATAATTCACAAAAAGGTTCGGAACGAGGATAAAATAGAGAAAAGACAGCATTTCTCCTTCACTTCTTCCATAAGGGACTGGGGACAGGGTTGATGTTTGACTAATGAATGAAATAGAACCTGTCCGCTGTTGATGATCTTTGTTCTGTAAATATATAAGTTACAAAGAGGTTCGGAATCAGGGTTAAATACAGAAAAGACAGCATTTCTCCTTCACTTCTTCCATGAGGGATTGGGAACAAGGCTGATGGTTTGAAGAATGGATGAGATAGAACCTGTCCGCTGTTGATGATCCTTGTTCTGTAAGTCAACCAAACGTTCGGAATCAGGATTAAATACAGAAAAGACAGCATTTCTCCTTCACTTCTTCCATGAGGGATTGGGGACAGGGTTGACGGGTCTTCCTTGCCGAGAGGGGAAAACGGATGAAATAGAAAAATATGTTGGCGTGTGTATTTTTTGAGGATCCTCGGGAGATAAGGGCAAAGTATGTGACGGACGAGGATGAAGAATGTGTCTCTCATACGATTAGACACTGAAGAAGAGAAGGCGTTGGAAGGGAGAGAGGGAGGGAGGAGGAAGATGGTAAGGGGAGGAGGTGGAGAGGAAGCGCAAAAAAAGGGGGAGGAAAATAGGAAGGGAAAAAAGGAGGGAAAAGAGAGAGGAAGAGAAAGGAGGGAGGGAAAAGAGGAGGAGGGGAGAGGAGAGAGAAGGGAGGGGAGGAAAGGAGAGGAGGGAAAGGAGGGAGGAGGAGAGGGAGAGAAAGGAGGAGGAAGAGAGGGAGGGAAAAGAGGGAGGGAAAAGAGGGAGAGAAAAGAGGGAGGGAAAAGAGGGAGGGACAAGAGGGAGAGAAAAGAGGAAGAGAAAAAAGGGAGAGAAAAGAGGGAGGGAAAAGAGGGAGGGAAAAGAGGGAGAGAAAAAAGGGAGAGAAAAGAGGGAGGGAAAAGAGGGAGGGAATAGAGGGAGAGAAAAGAGGGAGAGAAATAAGGGAGGGAAAAGAGGAAGGGAAAAGATGGAGGGAAAAGTTGGAGGGAAAAGAGGGAGAGAAAAATTGGAGGGAAAAGTGGGAGGGAAAAGAGGGAGGGAAAAGAGGGAGGGAAAAGAGAGAGAGAGAGAGAGAGAGAGAGAGAGAGAGAGAGAGAGAGAGAGAGAGAGAGAGAGAGAGAGAGAGAGAGAGAGAGAGAGAGAGAGAGAGAGAGAGAGAGAGAGAGAGAGAGAGAGAGAGAGAGAGAGAGAGAGAGAGAGAGAGAGAGAGAGAGAGAGAGAGAGAAAAGATGGAGGGAAAAGGAGGGAGGAAAAAGAGGAAGTGAAAAGATGGAGAGAAAAGATGGAGAGAAAAGATGGAGAGAAAAGATGGAGGGAAAAGATGGAGGGAAAAGATGGAGGGAAAAGATGGAGGGGATCAACTGAAGAATCGCCCCCAACTAGAAATCTCGGAAATTCTATATTATATTTGGTTTATGCCATTTATTATGCATAATCTTATATTCTATGTATCGCATTATTTATAACTAATGGTTTTATTGTTATGTAAATGTATCCTGAAAGGGTGAGAGAATACACAGCATATGTGGACCGCTTTATATTTTGCATTTTTCACATAGGAAATTGAGCGGAAAATATGAATACACTGATTTTCAAATGCATTGGCAAAAAATCGGACGCACCACATAAATTCCTGCAGACATGAGTGAAGAAAGTCAATGTTGTTTAAGCCAATTGATCACAGGCAAAGGATCCTCAGTCAGCCGAGGGACCACGACGGGCTTGAATGTGTCACGGGCCATGGCGAACAATAGACAGAATACATGAACCCAGTGGTGCTAAAACTGATCTCATGTTGTGTCAGGTTAGTCAAAAATGTTAGGGTGAGGTTTTGATCCTCTGATGTCAGGTCTACCGGTGAGGTTTTGGCCGCCCGCTGTAATCCTGTCATCAACCGAAGAATTGCCTACCCAACTCTGCCCAGCTGAAGAATTGCCTACCCAACTCTGCCCAACTGAAGAATTGCCTACCCAACTCTGCCCAACTGAAGAATTGCCTGCCCAACTCTGCCCAACTGAAGAATTGCCCCCCAACTCTGCCCAACTGAAGAATCACCCCCCCAACTCTGCCCAGCTGAAGAATTGCCTACCCAACTCTGCCCAACTGAAGAATCGCCTACCCAACTCTGCCCAACTGAAGAATTGCGTACCCAACTCTGCCCAACTGAAGAATTGCCTACCCAACTCTGCCCAACTGAAGAATTGCCTACCCAACTCTGCCCAACTGAAGAATTGCCTACCCAACTCTGCCCAACTGAAGAATTGCCTACCCAACTCTGCCCAGCTGAAGAATTGCCTACCCAACTCTGCCCAACTGAAGAATCGCCTACCCAACTCTGCCCAACTGAAGAATCGCCTACCCAACTCTGCCCAACTGAAGAATCGCCTACCCAACTCTGCCCAACTGAAGAATCGCCTACCCAACTCCGCCCAGCTGAAGAATTGCCTACCCAACTCTGCCCAGCTGAAGAATTGCCTACCCAACTCTGCCCAACTGAAGAATCGCCTACCCAACTCTGCCCAGCTGAAGAATTGCCTACCCAACTCTGCCCAACTGAAGAATTGCCTACCCAACTCTGCCCAGCTGAAGAATTGCCTACCCAACTCTGCCCAACTGAAGAATTGCCTACCCAACTCTGCCCAGCTGAAGAATTGCCTACCCAACTCTGCCCAGCTGAAGAATCGCCTACCCAACTCTGCCCAACTGAAGACTTGCCTACCCAACTCTGCCCAACTGAAGAATTGCACCGCCACGCTGCCCAGCTGAAGAATTGCCTACCCAACTCTGCCCAACTGAAGAATCGCCTACCCAACTCTGCCCAGCTGAAGAATTGCCTACCCAACTCTGCCCAACTGAAGAATCGCCCCACCAGAGCGGAGGGAAAAGAGGGAGGGAAAAGAGGAAGGGGATAGAGGGAGGGAAAAGAGAGAGAAGAAGAGAAAGAGAGATGGAGGGACAGAATGAATGAATGAGTGTAAGAGTGTAAGTGAATATGAGGGGGGGCACAGGGGACAGGGGTCTCTCTCTCTCTCTCTCTCTATCTCTCTCTCTCTCTCTCTCTCTCTCTCTCTCTCTCTCTCTCTCTCTCTCTCTCTCTCTCTCTCTCTCTCTCTCTCTCTCACCCACACACACACACACACTCGCATGCACACACACACACACACACACACACACACACACACACACACACACACACCATGAGAGGATGACCCCCCAGACACGAAGAGGATGGAAGGGAAGGAGAAGGGACGAGGAGACAGCGGGGTAGGAGGGAGTGAAGGAAGGCGTTGGCGTGGGAAGGCGCGGGGTGAGGAGGAGGGATTAAGGGAATTTGTGTTGTGGAGGAAGGGAATTGGATCAGGGAAGAGAGGAGGTCGGCAAAGGAGTTTAACTACCGAGAACGATGTGGGAAGGAGGAAAATTTAAGGCGTTGATCGTTTTCCCCTTAATAGCGTCTGCGGGATGCTTGTTGCAGTGGCGGATGAGGTGTCTCGACTGCATCACCTCTTTTCTTTTTTTGTCTTTGGAGGGGCCTGATGGTCGGCCCAGCCCGTTGTGGCGCAGGCGAGTGTTTATAGTGGCGCCATTTTGCATTGGCTCATGCTGCCCTCCCGGAGCTCATCTTTAATCCTAGAATCTAGAGTCCGGGATGATAGGTGGTCTTCTGGACAGCATGTGGGTAGTTTTAAGCCACTAGGCGGCGGCTGAAAAATCCCAGCTTGGTGGCACCGGGCGGGGATTGAACTCGCATCGTCCTGAACGCGGCGCCGTCACGCTGTCGACTCAGCCACCGCCTCCCCCTCCACCCGCCTCTTGAAGCGGTAACCGGTTATTTCTAGTACTAGGGTTAGTTGAAGCTCAAAAAACTTGAGTACTCGACCTAATTCGGCCTCTTAGGTACTTGCAGACCTGTGTCATGTCCTCCCCTCTGTCGTGTCTTTCCATCATAAAGCGACCGAGTTCCGTGAGTCGCTCCGTAGGTGGAGTAAACAAAGGATCACGGAAACATGGAAAGTCAGGCAACATTACTGGCTCATTACGGGGTTGCCCGAGGTAGCTTTTGTGGTGCAGTGCCTAACCAACACTCCACGGGCCCGGAAAAGTTGGAAAGTTTCGTTTAGTCGGCGCAACATCTGTGGTCATATGCCGGAGAGAGACAGAAGGGGAAGGAATTATAGGAGAAGGGAACAGACCCCAGGAGACGGGACACAACCCCCGATCAATACCTGGTACCCATTCACTGCTGGGTGGACAGGGGCGTAAGGTATCGGAAAAGCCGCCCAAATTTTTCCACTCCGCCCGGGAATCGAATCCGGGCTCTCTCGGTTGTGAGCCGAGTGTGCTAGCCATTGCACCACGAAGCCCCCTAACTTCATGTACTTAAGGACCTGAATTTAACCTCCTCGTCAGCGTCTGTTTTCCAGCGTAAAGAACATAAGAACATAAGAACGCAGGAGTCTGCAAGAGGCCGGTAGGCCTGTACGAGGCAGCTCCTTTGACCCTAAGCTCCCGTGTATCTAACCCCACCTAATATCGCTGTCCATGAATTTATCTAGTCTATTTTTGAATGTGACAATTGTATTGGCACTCACCACATGACTGCTAAGCCTATTCCACTCATCCACCACCCTGTTAGTAAACCAATTTTTGCCTATGTCCCTGTTGAATCTGAATTTATCCAGTTTAAACCCGTTACTTCGTGTCCTACCCGGTTCTCTTACCAACAAAACCTTATGAATGTCTCCCTTATTAAAGCCCTTCATCCATTTATAAACCTCGATCATGTCTCCACGCACCCTTCGCCTTTCTAGAGAATGCAAGTTTAACTGTTTGAGTCTTTCCTCGTATGGCAAGTTTCTCAACCCCTGAATCATCTTAGTCATCCTCTTCTGCACCGATTCTAACATTTTGATATCCATTCTATAGTAGGGTGACCAGAACTGAACCGCATAGTCAAGATGAGGTCTAACTAATGAGAATGAGTCCCTTGAGTTACTCTCCACACGGCTAAGTCCTTAACCCTTGCTGTGACGACTTCGGATGAGGAGAAAGATTATGTCAACTTGCATTCTTTTCATATTGCGCTTATTTGCCAAAAAAAATTGCTAGAAAAATAGATTAACTGGTGGTTACATATCAATTTCACATGACTATTCTATGTGGGGTTTTTTTTTTTACGTCTACGTCTATAGCGCCGGTAGGCTTGCTTGAGGGGCCTGGATGGTAGTCGGCCCCAGCCCGTCATGGCGCAGGCAAGTGTTTATAGTGGCGCCATCTTCTCTTGGCTCATGCTGCCCCCCGGAACTCGTTCTTGATTCACTTGGACGGTTTCCTCTAGAGTCCGGGTTGATGGGTGGTCTTCAGGACAGCATGTGGGTAGTTTTAAGCCACTCGGCGGTGACTGAAAAATCCGAGGTGATAGCGTGGGGATTCGAACTCGCGTCGTCCATCACGTGGTGAATGTGGGCCCAGCACGCTACCACTCAGCCACCGCCTACCTGCACATTTTCCCTTTTCTCGGAGCTCACGATGTCACACTGATTCGGAAATTTTTCAATTTATTTTTGCGCTTTTCATAAAGCCTATATTTTTTAATGTGTATAGTAAAGATTATAAATACAGATCTTTTTATATAGCAAACACATATATGCATATAAAATGGGGAGGCGGTGGCTGAATAGATAGCGTGACGGCGCCGCGTTCAGGACGACGCGAGTTCAATCCCCGCCCGGTGCCACCAAGCTGCGATTTTTCAGCCGCTGCCGAGAGGCTTAAAACTACCCACATGCTGTCCAGAAGACCACCCATCAACCCGAACTCTAGATTCTAGGATTAAAGATGAGCTCCGGGAGGGCAGCATGAGCCAATGCAAGATGGCGCCACTATAAACACTCGCCTGCGCCAGAACGGGCTGGGCCGACCATCAGGCCTCACCAGGAAGAAGCCTTGGGCCGACCATCAGGCCCCACCGGGAAGAAGCCTTGGGCCGACCATCAGGCCCCACCAGGAAGAAGCCTTGGGCCGACCATCAGGCCCCACCGGGAAGAAGCCTTGGGCCGACCATCAGGATCCACCGGGAAGAAGCGTACCGGCGCAATAGGCCACGACGTAAAAAAAAAAAATAATAAAAAATAATAAAAAAAAAATCATTATATTAGCCCGTCAAGAGCACTGGACGCCTCGAGGCTGCGGTCAATCATCGGTTTTCATATCCAATTATTTTTAAGTGTAATACATATATTCTTAACTAATTTGTTTTCAAGTAGTGAAGCCGTAAATGGACAGACAGATAGATACAGATAAATAGATCAAAAAGCTTGGAAAGTTTCGTTTAGTCGGCGCAACATCTGTGGTCATATGCCGGAGAGAGACAGAAGGGGAAGGAATTACAGGAGAAGGGAACAGACCCCAGGAGACGGGACACAACCCCCGATTAATACCTGGTACCCATTCACTGCTGGGTGGACAGGGGCGTAGGGTATAAATAAATCGAACCAACGATCTTTTTTTTCTTCTTAGAGAGAGAGAGAGAGAGAGAGAGAGAGAGAGAGAGAGAGAGAGAGAGAGAGAGAGAGAGAGAGAGAGAGAGAGAGAGAGAGAGAGAGAGAGAGAGAGAGAGAGATTTACATAGATTTACATAGAAAATCAGACCACACAGACCCCATGGTCCAGACTTGGTGGTCTGTCCTTAAACCTAAGTGATTTTACATTAATCAGAAGACTCCAAAACGTTGCATTTCTGCTCTAGTTGATATTAAGTTGAAGGAAGTGACGGTCGAGCTTATTTTTGAAGGAGTCAATCGTGTTACACTGGACCACTGATGGTGGAAGCTTATTCCATTCTCGCACTACAACGTTGGTGAAGAAAAATTTGGTGCAATCTGAATTTACTTGTCTACATCTGAGTTTTACGCCATTGTTCCTCGTGCGCAAAGTGTCATCGATCATAAACAATGTTGATCTGTCTACATTCGTGAAACCATTAAGTATTTTAAAACATTCGATCAATTTTCTCGGAGGCGACGTTTCAAGAGAGAACATGTTAAGGATAGAAAGCCTTTCTTCGTAGGATTTGTTGCGCAAGGAAGGGATCATTTTCGTTGCCCGACGCTGAACACCTTCTAATTTAGCAATATCCTTTGCATGGTGGGGGGACCAAAACTGTACCGCATATTCCAAGTGGGGTCTGACTAAACTGTTGTAGAGCGGGAGTATTACATCTTTATTCTTGAATACAAAGTTTCTTTTAATGAAGCCCAACATTCTGTTCGCTTTATTTGCTGCATCGATGCATTGCTGTGAGAATTTGAGGTTTGACGCGATTTTGACCCCAAGTCTTTGACGCATTGAACGCTTTTGAGTTTAACGCCGCGCATTTCGTATTCGAACTTCTTATTCCTCGTTCCAACTTGAAGGACCTGGCACTTGTCTACGTTAAAGGGCATCTCCCATCTATCCGACCAAGTTGAAATTTTGTGCAAATCCTCTTGGAGGCTTTGCCTGTCTTCGTCAGTGAGAACCGAGTTACCAATCTTTGTGTCGTCTGCAAATTTACTAATGCGGTTATTGAGTCCAACATCCACGTCGTTGATGTAAATAATGAAGAGCACTGGGCCAAGGACCGAGCCCTGAGGGACGCCACTAGTGACAGGCGCCCACTCTGAGTTAAATCCGTCAATCACTACTCTTTGTTGTCTGTTGCTCAACCAATTCGCGATCCATTGGTTTACTTGACCGTCAATACCTATTTGCTTTAATTTGTAAAGTAATTTATGATGCGGGACTTTATCAAACGCTTTCTGAAATCAAGATAGACTACGTCCAGTGATTTGGTTACGTCATAAACAGTGAAGAGGTCGTTATAAAAGGTTAATAGGTTTGATAGGCAGGATCTTTTGTTTCGAAGCCATGTTGTGAGTCCCCAATCAATGAGTGGCTTTCAAGGTAACTCACAATTTTGTCTCTAATTATGCCCTCAAGTAGCTTACCTACAACCGAAGTTAGACTAATGGGCCTGTAATTACCTGGTACTTTTTGTCTCCTTTCTGAAAATCGGTGTCACGTTAGCCTTTTTCCAATCTGAAGGGACGATGCCTTGTCGCAAGGACATATTGAATACGGTTGGGAGGAGAGTATTTCGCTCTTCGTTTCTTTCAGCAGAGTTGGATATACTTTGTCAGGTCCAGGACTTTTATTTGTTTTAAGTGAATGGAGAGCTTTAAGGACTTCATCGGTTGTTATTTCAAAATTAGGCAATGCATGCTCGAGATTTACAATAGTACTGGTGTTGGTGGTAGCGAGAGGAAGACTGTTAGCATTAAACACCGAGGAAAAGTAATTGTTTAAGAGGTTTGCAATGTGTTGGCTGTCAGTCACTAGTGCACCGTCGCTGTTTGTTAAAGGTCCAATACCACTTTTGATCGCCTTTCTGTTGTTTATGTAACTGAAGAAAGATTTCGGGTTATTTTACAGTTGGCTGCAATATTTTCTTCATCTACGCTTTGCCTGACCTACTAGTCTTTTTTACTCGTCGCCTGGCATCATTATAGAGTCTAATGTTCTCGGGCGTGCTTTGTTCTTTCTTTAACCTGTAAAACAATTTTCTCTCATTGACTGATTGTTTAATTTCGCTATTAAACCACGGTGGGCTTTATTAGTGTTAATTCGCTTCGCACAAGGGGACGAATGTGTTCTGCTGAGTGAGTAAGTGATTTTTAAGGCTTAGCCAGGCTTCCTCTACGTTGCCGTCATCTGATAGTTGTATTTCTGTTAGTTTTTGTCGGATTTCTACGAAGTTAGCTCTTTTGAAATTGGGCACCTTTACTTTATTTTCAGTCACTGATGATTGAGCTTTAATGTCGACGCGCACTAATTTATGATCGCAAGAACCGAGGTGTTCTCCTACCGTGACACTACTGACAAGGTTATCTTGGGTCGTTATAACAAGGTCGAGTATATTATTTTGTCGAGTTGGCTCAGAAACCATTTGGCTTAGATAATTTTCTTCTAGAAATTCGATCATTCTATGTGAGAGAGAGAGAGAGAGAGAGAGAGAGAGAGAGAGAGAGAGAGAGAGAGAGAGAGAGAGAGAGAGAGAGAGAGAGAGAGAGAGAGAGAGAGAGAGAGAGAGAGATTTATTTTTTTTTTTTATTTATTTTTTAAGAAATTGCATTCATGAGTTCCCAAAGTCTTCCTTAACCCCTTGACTGCGGATTTTCCAACAGTCAGACCTCACCAAGCTACTGGAATGGAGCAAAAAGTGTCTTTTATAATTCAATGTAGAAAAATGTAAAGTCCTGCACCTTGGGAGGGGATATCCAGCACACCAATACACACTCCAACACTCCACTATCCACCACAGAAGCAGAGAAAGACCTATGCCTATAATGTTACCAGGCTACCAGGAAAGGCCAAATCCATGCCAATCGCTGCGGACGGGTTAATGGTCCTTGAGTAATGAATTGCAGATAAAATAAAATAAAATAAATGAGTGCAGTATAACTGTTTAGAAGTGCAAACGTACACACACACGCACTAAACCCTTCCCTAATAAAAGGTACGCACTATGCACAGCGCGGGTTAACGAGGCTGGTAATCTCGTAACGCGTCCCTTAACTCTCCAGTAACTCAATGTCCTCCCTGTAATTACGGGACCAGGATTGCAATATGGAGTATGCATCTCACGTGTGGGGGGCCTCGACTCACACAGCTCTTCTGGACAGAGTGGAGTCTAAGGCTCTTCGTCTCATCAGCTCTCCTCCTCTAACTGATAGTCTTCTACCTCTTAATTTCCGCCGCCATGTTGCCTCTCTTTCTATCTTCTATCGATATTTTCCACGCTGACTGCTCTACTGAATTTGCTAACTGCATGCCTCCCCCCCTCCCGCGGCCCCGCTGCACGCGACTTTCTCCTCATGGTCATTCCTATACTGTCCAAACCCCTTATGCAAGAGTCAACCAGCATCTTCACTCTTTCATCCCAATACTGTCCAAACCCCTTATGCAAGAGTTAACCAGCATCTTCACTCTTTCATCCCTATACTGTCCAAACCCCTTATGCAAGAGTTAACCAGCATCTTCACTCTTTCATCCCTATACTGTCCAAACCCCTTATGCAAGAGTTAACCAGCATCTTCACTCTTTCATCCCTCACGCTGGTAAACTCTGAACAATCTTCCTTCATCTGTATTTCCTCCTGCCTACGACTTGAACTCTTTTAAGAGGAGGGTATCTGGACACTTCTCCTCCCGAAATTGACCTCTCTTTCGGCCACCTCTTTGGATTCTTTTTAGGAGCAGCGAGTAGCGGGCTTTTTTTATATTGTTTCCTTTTTTTGTGCCCTTGAGCTGTCTCCTTTGTTGTAAAAAAAAATGTATTACAGGTGAGGTCATACCGAGCGTTACATATTAACATTGTCTTTCATCCTAATGTTATTATTATAGTTTTCATATTCTATACCTCGAGTGAAATCCAAAAGACTTGAGTGAAATGTTTATTGTAGAAATCGTATCGGAAATTCGACTATTCGACTAAAAACGATTATTAATATGTCCTTAATCATCTTGTCAAGGATTTTGCCTCCACTGTATATAGGAGGAAGAAGAGGGGAAGGAGGAGTGCGTTAGAGGAGGAAGGGAATAGAAAGGGGAAGGAACAGGAGGAGGAGGAGGAGGAGGAGATATAGAGATCCAGGGGAGTGAAGACAGGAGGAGGAGGATAATAAAAGAAGAGGAGGAGAAGGAAAAGGAGGAGGAGGAAGAGGAGGAAGAGGAAGAGGAAGAGGAAGAGGAGGAGGAATATTAGTAGAAAGGAAAAGCAAACAGCAACAAACATCTTGGTCCTAACTAACTAACTCTCTAACTAGGAGGAGGAGGAGGAGGAGGAGGAAGAGGAGGAGGAGGAGGAGGAGAAGGAAAAAGAAACATTGAACCATGGACGAGGCAACTGGAAAAACTATTGGCTCATATCGAAGCTGCCTGCTCTAGTTAACGGGTTACTTTGAAGCCCAAAAAACCTGGAGCAATAGACGATAGACAGAATAGAAAAGAGGGCAGGAAGAGGAACAGGAGGAGGAGGCGGAGGGGTGAGGAAGAGGAGGAGGAGGAAGGGAGTAGGAATGGACGGGAGAGGGGGAGGGTAAGAGGCAAGGGAAGGTATTGTCACGACACACATGAGAGTTCCTAGGAATGTTTTTTAGGTCGCCGTGGGCGGGTGGGAGGCGGGTCACTGGGCTCCCTCGCCACGGTTATTTTTAGACGCTCAGGTGAAGTTACCTGCAAATCACGGGATACAGGTGGACCGGCAGGGCTGTTTGGGGACAATGAACGGGGCTGTCAATTCGAAGATGTGTGCGTGTGTGTAGGACTGTGCGGGTGGGGGGGAGGGGGAAGGGAGGGAGGGGATGCCAGGAAGTGAAGATTTAAGATCATTTGAAATATCTGACTTCTTGAACTAGACTTCCATTGTTTTATATATTCGCATGCAGGGGAAGTTGGGATGACGATGAATAAGGCGTGTGTGTGTGTGTGTGTGTGTGTGTGTGTGTGTGTGTGTGTGTGTGTGTGTGTCAGGGAGTGAAGATATAAGATAATTCGAAATATCTGTGATTTCTTGAACTAGACTTCCATTGTTTTATATATTCGCATGCAGGGGAAGTTGGGATGACGATGAATAAGGCGTGTGTGTGTGTGTGTGTGTGGGTGTCAGGGAGTGAAGATTTAAGATAATTCGATATACCTGTGCTTTCTTGAACTAGATTTCCATGGTGTTATAATATTCGCAGGGGAAGTTGGGATGTCGATCAACAAGAAATGTGTGTGTTGGGGGTGGGGGGGAATGATGAATGATGCATGAGGGTGAGTAGGAAGGGAGGGGAGAGGAGGGGTATTGAAGTGATGAGTGTGTGTGCTTTGTGTTAGTGGGACGAGCGGTGGGCAGGTGAAGAGGTGGGGAGAGGTGGGGGTGTGGGGCCGTTAACTGAGGTGAGGTCAAGGTATGTAGATTAGCGTAATACCTGTCTGTCTTATCATCAGTGTGGGCGGCATGGTTAGACAGGGCTGGAGAGGCTCGCTGAGGGAGTGGGGGAGACAGGGTGAGAGAGAGAGATAGAGAGAGAGAAAGAGAGAGAGAAGGGGGGGGGGGGGTTGACGGCAGGCGGTGATATTAAACAAAGTGGGTTAGGATTATATAGGAGTGGGTGGTGTTGAGCAAGTGTTTGAAAGAGACACAATGGATGGTATAAATGGTGGAACATGTTTGGTTGGAAAAAGAGAGTTAGTGGGTGACGGCAGGTGGACTGGGATAATATGGATAATATGAAAAAGTTGGAAAGTTTCGTTTAGTCGGCGCAACATCTGTGGTCATATGCCGGAGAGACAGGAGGGGAAGGAATTATAGAAGGGAACAGACCCCAGGAGACGGGACACAACCCCCGATTAATACCTGGTACCCATTCACTGCTGGGTGGACAGGGGCGTAGGGTATCGGAAAAGCCGCCCAAATTTTTCCACTCCGCCCGGGAATCGAACCCGCTCTCTCTCGGTTGTTTTTGCTGTTAAAAGTATAATTGGGTGTTACAATATGCATACATTATATATTTTATTTTACACGGTTATAGGCGAATTTTCTACGCTACGGGGAAAGTAGTAGTTTCATATTTGTTTTCAAGTTTTTAAAGAATACTTGGGTAGTTGAAATCCAAGCACGTTTTTATTAAGGATTACTTTAAACACTGATAATTTTGATCTATGTCTATGTTAAATAGTTTCGGAGCAGTAGTCAGGTAAAGTTTGGTAAAATATTAAGGTTTTTTTATATGAAACTAATTTTTTTTCTTGTTTTTTTCCATGTATCGTCTTTCAAATTTCTACACACATACGTAGGTGTCATAGCTATCTGTAAATAAAACTGCATGTAAATTGAAACACAAGAACATTAACCACATCAAAAATGGTGAACTGTCCCTTAAGTAAGAAAAGGTGGGTAGAGGGGAAAGCCTTCAAATAACGTGGCTCATAACACCTCTAGCTATACCGTTACTGGGTGTGTTTCAATGGCCAGTCACAGATAAGGAAAGGAGGAAATTTGTATATGTGTGTCCTTCTTATCTGTGGCGTGGGTGTTTGTGTGGGGAGATAGACGGCGGGGCGGCTAAGGAAGGGGGGTTTAGGAAGGCTGGGGTCGGTTACTATATAGAAAGGCGGTGTGGATGAGAGCAAGGATGTGGAATCGGATATAGAAAAATTCGACTCCGACTCCGGAAAATTTGAAGGGCACGACTCCCGACTCCGGAAAATTTGAAGGGCACGACTCCCGACTCCGGAAAATTTGAAGGGCACGACTCCCGACTCCGGAAAATTTGAAGGGCACGACTCCCGACTCCGGAAAATTTGAAGGGCACGACTCCCGACTCCAGAAAATTTGAAGGGCACGACTCCCGACTCCGGAAAATTTGAAGGGCACGACTCCCGACTCCGGAAAATTTGAAGGGCACGACTCCCGACTCCGGAAAATTTGAAGGGCACGACTCCCGACTCCGGAAAATTTGAAGGGCACGACTCCCGACTCCAGAAAATTTGAAGGGCACGACTCCCGACTCCAGAAAATTTGAAGGGCACGACTCACGACTCCTGAAAATTTGAAGGCACGACTCCGACTCCAGAAAATTTGAAGGGCACGACTCCAGAATCCTGAAAATTTGAAGGGCACGACTCCCGACTCCAGAAAATTTGAAGGGCACGACTCTGACTCCAGAAAATTTGAAGGCACGACTCCCGACTCCAGAAAATTTGAAGGGCACGACTCCCGACTCCAGAAAATTTGAAGGGCACGACTCCCGACTCCAGAAAATTTGAAGGGCACGACTCCCGACTCCAGAAAATTTGAAGGGCACGACTCCCGACTCCAGAAAATTTGAAGGGCACGACTCCCGACTCCAGAAAATTTGAAGGGCACGACTCTGACTCCAGAAAATTTGAAGGGCACGACTCCGACTCATGAAAATTTTCAGGGCACGACTCCCTACTCCAGAAAATTTGAAGGGCACGACTCCCGACTCCAGAAAATTTGAAGGGCACGACTCCCGACTCCAGAAAATTTGAAGGGCACGACTCCCGACTCCAGAAAATTTGAAGGGCACGACTCCCGATTCCAGAAAGTTTGAAGGGCACGACTCCCGACTCCAGAAAATTTGAAGGGCACGACTCTGACTCCAGAAAATTTGAAGGGCACGACTCCCGACTCCAGAAAATTTGAAGGCACGACTCCTGACTCCAGAAAATTTGAAGGGCACGACTCTGACTCCAGAAAATTTGAAGGGCACGACTCCCGACTCCAGAAAATTTGAAGGGCACGACTCCCGACTCCAGAAAATTTGAAGGGCACGACTCCCGACTCCAGAAAATTTGAAGGGCACGACTCCCGACTCCAGAAAATTTGAAGGGCACGACTCCCGACTCCAGAAAATTTGAAGGGCACGACTCCCGACTCAGACTCAGGCCAAAAGTAGGCGACTCCAGCTACTCCGACTCCGACTTCACAACCCTGGACGTGAGGAGAGTTGTGGGCCTGAGTAGGTCACGCACGGGACGAGGGGGGAAGGAGGGGGTAACGGTTCTAGCCTTGAGTGATGGGTTAGTGTGTCATTCTCGCACATCGCCTTATCGTTGTTGTTGGTGATAATGGCGGTGTTCATTGAGGTGCTAGTGACGATGGTAATGATGGCGATAATGCCGCGGCGGTGATGGGAAGGTGGGGGATGGTTACTGCCTAGCGTGGCGGGGCAAGCGGGGTCCTTAAGGGGGTGTTACACTGGGCAAATTTTCCGTGGATCTTCAGTCAAACCACGATTTCCGCTGGTGTGGTTCTCATTCGTTTCTTGTTATTGCTGATGATGATGGTGAGTAATACCGTCGTCCTTCAGTGAAATCTACCGTAGTTTTGGAAGATCGTGGACCCGCCAGAAAACCACGGAAATATGAGAACCACGCCAGCGGAAATCGTGGTTTGACTGAAGATCCACGGAAAATTTGCCCAGTGTAATAGCCCCTACAAAATAGATAATATATTTACCGCACTCTTTAGCCAAGCTCCTTTCCCTTTTTTTTTCTCTTTGAAGTAAGTTCGTCACCCTTGGGCGTTGGCAATCTTAGTAAATTAAACAAGATGTCAAACTTTTGCAACAATTATTTGCGATTGTCAGTTATATTTCTGTGGTTTTCTGGCGTGTCCACGATCTTCCAAAGCTACGGTAGATTTCACTGAAGGACGACGGTATTACCCATCATCATCAGCAGCAATAACAAGAAACAAAGGAGAGCCACGCCAGCGGAAATCGTGGTTTGACTGAAGATCCACGGAAAATTTGCCCAGTGTAATAGCCCCTTATAAGGCTGGGACACCTCCAACATAACATACTTCAGATTTATGATGTAAATATCCGTGTTCTGGCAAGGCTCAGGATGGTCTTAGCCAGCATAACACGACCTACATGTGTGTGTGTGTGTGTGTGTGTGTGTGTGTGTGTGTGTGTGTGTGTGTTACATGCGATTCACATTTCAAGCGTAAAATTATTGCGGCAAGAGAGAGAGAGAGAGAGAGAGAGAGAGAGAGAGAGAGAGAGAGAGAGAGAGAGAGAGAGAGAGAGAGAGAGAGAGAGAGAGAGAGAGAGAGACACTATGAAACAGGGCAGATACACACACACACACACACACACACACACACAGAGCTCGCCTGACAATCAAGAGGTCCCGAGTTCGATTCCAGAAAGGAGAGGAGACGGATGGGTAGTCTCTCTCTCTCTCTCTCTCTCTCTCTCTCTCTCTCTCTCTCTAATTATTTTTTAGCCTGATTTCACATTTTCTTGACTAATATCGTTTGTATTCATCATCATATCACAATTTTTATTTTTGTTTACGTCTACGCCTATAGCGCCGAGGGGCTTGAGGGGCCTGGATGGTATTCGGCCCCAGCCCGTCATGACGCAGGCAAGTGTTTATAGTGGCGCCATCTTCTCTTGGCTCATGCTGCCCCCCGGAACTCCTCCTTAATTCACTTGGACGGTTTCCTCTAGAGTCCGGGTTGATGGGTGGTCTTCAGGACAGCATGTGGGTAGTTTTAAGCCACTCGGCGGTGACTGACAAATCCGAGGTGGTAGCGTGGGGATTCGAACCCGCGTCGTCCATCACGTGGTGAATGTGGACCCAGCACGCTACCATTTATACTTTTACAACTAACTTTTGTGTGGTCATCTTTCCTGCATATTACACACAAATTTTTATTTTCCTATTTCTTCATGGACTTAAAGATCTTTTCAATGATCTCTTCTTAAAGTATCCTACCTTAGCAGCTCTTTTACGATAAGTCATTTTTTCCATGGAACAAAGTAACACCTCCCCCGTAATTGTTAACTAAAAATAGCGCACCCTTGAACTAATGCATGTTAATAGGCTGCAGTGGGGAGAAATATAGACGCTTGCTTTGCCATTAGTGTCGGAGAGAGAGAGAGAGAGAGAGAGAGAGAGAGAGAGAGAGAGAGAGAGAGAGAGAGAGAGAGAGAGAGAGAGAGAGAGAGAAAGAGAGAGAGAGAGAGAGAGAGAGAGAGAGAGAGAGAGAGAGAGAGAGAGAGAGAGAGAGAGAGAGAGAGAGAGAGAGAGAGAGAGAGAGAGAGAGAGAGAGAGAGAGAGAGAGAGCAGCAGGTGTCTTTAACATAATATGCTCTACTTAAGACGAGCCAAAGTGATGAAGAAAGATAAAATTACAAAGAAAAGTGACAGAGAGCCGGAGCATATTAAGGGGAGATCATATCCTTTCCTTGGGGCAATACAGGATTATAATAAACAAGAATTTCGAAAGTTGGAAAGTTTCGTTTAGTCGGCGCAACATCTGAGGTCATATGCCGGAGAGAGAGACAGAAGGGGAAGGAATTATAGGAGAAGGGAACAGACCCCAGGAGACGGGACACAACCCCCGATTAATACCTGGTACCCATTCACTGCTGGGTGGACAGGGGCGTAGGGTATCGGAAAAGCCGCCCAAATTTTTCCACTCCGCCTGGGAATCGAACCCGGTCTCTCTTGGTTGTGAGGCGAGTGTGCTAACCACTGCACCACGAAGCCCGATTAATACCTGATGGGTGGACAGGGGCGTAGGGTATCGGAAAAGCCGCCCAAATTTTTCCACTCTGCCGGGGAATCGAACCCGGGCTCTCTCGGTTGTGAGGCGAGTGTGCTAACCACTGCACCACGAAGCCCCCTGCGATATTTTCGAGTACCGGAACTTAACAGAAGGTAGAAGGAAAGTGGAGAAAAGAAACGGTAAGGACACAGAGCAAGTGGAAGACAAGAGGAACATTAAAAAAAACAAAGAAACGAGGGAGATAAAAAAAGATTAAGAATTCTCCGATGATTAAAAAGGAAGAAGGAAACATAGCAAACACACGTCGAAGGGAGGGAGAAACAACGGGAGGGAGAAACAAGAGGAGGGAGAAACAACGGAAGAAACAAACAGGAAACATTTGAAACATTGAAACATTTTATTATACTTGCAATTTGTATATACATTGTTTGAAACATTTTAAAGGAGGAAGAAACAACGGAAGAAACAAACAGGAAACATTTGAAACATTTGAAGCATTTTATTATACTTGCAATTTATATATACATCGTTTGAAACATTTTAAAGGAGGGAGACACAACGGGAGGGAGACACAACGGGAGGGAGAAACGACGGAATGGAGAAACAACGGGGGAGGAGGAAAAAGATTGGTTCACAGGAGATGAGAAGGAAGAATTGAATGTTTTGGAAAAGCTCAAAACAACGGAAGAGAGGAAGAGAAACAGGAGGGGGAGGAGCGAGAAGAATTGAATTGTTTGGAAACGTTGAAGATTGTCGCTGAAAATTGTGCAGTGAAAGAAGATTAGATAAAAAAAGAAAGGAAATAGGAATATGCCTCTCTCTCTCTCTGTCTCTCTCTCTGTCTCTGTCTGTCTGTCTGTCTCTGTATGTCTGTCTGTCTCTGTCTCTCTGTCTGTCTGTCTCTGTCTCTCTGTCTGTCTGTCTCTGTCTCTCTGTCTGTCTGTCTCTGTCTCTCTGTCTGTCTGTCTCTGTCTGTCTGTCTGTCTCTGTCTGTCTGTCTGTCTGTCTGTCTCTGTCTGTCTGTCTCTGTCTGTCTGTCTGTCTCTCTCTCTTTCTCTACCTCTCTCTCTTATTCTCTCCCTCACTACTACTACTACTACTACTACTACTACTACTACTACCACCGCTACCACTACTACTATTACCATCACTACTACTACTACTACTACTACTACTACTACTACTATTAAAAACACGATTCCCGTCATCTCAATTACCTTCCTGTCACTCCACAACCGCTATTCACACCCCTCTCCAGCACCTCTTCATCCCTCAGCCCGTCAGCTCAAGGCCCCCACACGTTCTTCAGCTCATTCATCTCCTCTCCCCAAACCTTTCATCTCCCCTGCTCGCGCCATACAAGAGAAGCACCTTTGAACAGCGCGATCCCTTGTTGCCTCGAAGATTAGTTTTCCCATATACGCACGGCCCTCAATGGTGTGAATTAGGGACTTTTAGGGTAATACTGAATAGGTCCCAGTCTTATTCCTTTGTAGTAGTAGTAGTAGTAGTAGTAATATTAATACCGGTCGTAATATGCCAATGCGATTAACAACGATAATCATGAATCATTCAACGCGTGCCTTGGCCGATAACAGGATGAACCAGGCTGAGCTGTTTACCGATCCAAGTGTGTGTGTGTGTGTGTGTGTGTGTGTGTGTGTGTGTGTGTGTGTGTGTGTGTGTGTGTGTGTGTGTGTGACGTTCAGGGTGGCAGTTGGGGGTCTCATTGCTGCTTAGTCGAGTATGTGTTTACCTCTCCTTCTCGACCCCCATCCCTCCCCCCCTCTCTCCCAGTTACCTTTCCTCTCTACCCCCCCACTCCCTTCCTCCCTCAACGTGTGTCCGCTCTCAATACTCCCATCTTCACATCTTCCCTTCGTATGCTAAGGGAGAAAGACCAATTTTCTAAGCTCTACGTGGGAAAGACGAGGAAGAGGAAAAACAAGCTCGACCGTCACTTCCTTGAACTTAATATTAACTAGAGTAGAAAAGCAACGTTTTGGAGCCATCTGATTAATGTAAAATCACTTAGGTTTAAGGACAGACCACCTAGTCTGGACCATGGGGTCTGTGTGGTCTGATTTTCTATGTAAATCTATGTAAATCTCTCTCTCTCTCTCTCTCTCTCTCTCTCTCTCTCTCTCTCACACACACACACACACACACACACACACACACACACACATTAATGGAACCTTCATTAAATTGTTATCTGAATATCTTGCTCGGGGATATTTTTTTCATCTGATTCATTATCTCTTCCCGCTAGATCCTTCTTCTTATCCAAATACTTCTAGACATTCTTACTCGCCGCAATCATCCTCTATTGAACAGTTCTCCTGTCCACCCTGGCACCCTCTGTAACACCTTAACCTCTTCTACCCAGTCTTTTCTTACCCCTAGCTGCCCATTAAGTGTGTGACTGCTTCAATTCCTTAATCCTAAATACTAAAGTCACCCATCGAAATCAAAGAAAATGGAGCATACAGGATCCGTCTACGTCTGTGGTCAGGTGGGGACTGGTGGGTAGGTTTTAGTCGAAGCAGACTGAGGGGCGGCAGCTGACGTCACTGCGCAGGAGAGGAGAATTCTGATACGAGGTTGAGATTTTCATGGTCCAGACTTAAACCCTAAACCCAAACCTAACACTGTCCAGAGAAGATCAGAGAATTTTCATCCTACTGAAGTTTCTACTAGTTTGACTTAAGCTTATTTTGAGCTTATTTTTGAAGGAGTCTTTTGACTTACACTGGACTTATGATGATCGCAGCTTATTCCACATTTCCACTAAGAAAAATTTGAAGAGTTGGAATGAACTTGTTTGAAGACGAGTTTTATTGTCTTGTCATTCGTGCGCAAATCGATGCATCACAAAACAATGCTGATCTGCTCCACATTCGTCAACATTAACCATAACATGTCCATTATTTTAAAACATTCGTTCGCTTTCTTTTCAACGTTTCAAGAGAGAGGAGAAAGCCTTCTTAGAAATTAAGCAGTTGTTGCGAAGGTTAAGCATTAATTTTTCCGACGCTGAACACCTTCTCTTTCGTAGCAATATCCTAATTTAGCACATGGTGGTGGGGAGACAAAACTGTACCATATATTCCAAGTGGGGGGTGTGAAAGAGCGAGTATTACATCTATTACATCTTTATTCTTAAATAAAATTTTCTTTTAACAGCCCAACATTCTGTCGCTTTATTTGCTGCATCGATGCATTGCTGGAGAATTTGAGGTTTGACGCGCGATTTTGACCCAAGTCCTTTGACGATTTTGAGTTTAAGTTTAAAGCCGCATTTCGTCAATCAACTTTTTTTCTTTCGTTCCAACTGAAAAGGACCTGGTACTGTTCACGTTTAGGCATCTCCCATCTATCCGACCTTGTATATTCTGTTGATCTTGCCTAAGTCTATATACACCAAGTCAAGTCATACGCAGGTTTGTGGGAGGAGACACGGCCGAGGCGTGGTTTATGCGTGACACTGCTTGGAGCCAAACTACAGAATGTAGAAACAGGGATTTAGAGAAAACGAGGAAAGGCGGACTAATTTAAATCAATCACTTCAACATGCCCTCCCTCACACCCCACACCGCCGTTTGTGGGCATTGGAATTACAGTCACGCAATACCACAATAAAAAGACTGTGAAAGGAGGCGAGAATGCACATCCAGAGTGCACACACGGCCCCAACTTTAGTCACCCCTGAACTGACGGGTATTATCTTTTTGGCTCCAAGTGACGTCATCCCGCTGCTCCGCCCCAAACCGCCTCCTGCGCGTACCGGTCGCAGTTTTAAAGCAGAATGACTTAACGTGGTATATATAGACTTAGATCCCTTCCATCCTGACCACTCGCTCCTCTACCCTCTATAACATTTCATCTTTTTCCTTGACTGTTTTTTCCTTGATTGCTCTTTCTCCGCCAAAACCCCTTCCCATTCTCATCCTTTTTATCATGCCTCTAACTCCCGCTAATCCGTTTATCCCCCTGGTCAAGTTGTCTCCTCCTCCCCTCCCTTCTCTCTTTGTTGCTGGCGCCCTATATATCTCTTAATATATCCCTTTCTTCCTCTCTTTTTCCTCCGCTTTGCAATGGTTTTCGGAAGTGTTTTACCTATACTTTCTCTCTCTCTCTCTCTCTCTCTCTCTCTCTCTGGTTTCCTTCTTACAATTAATTTCTTATTTTACTATTTTACTATACTCTCTCTCTCTCTCTCTCTCTCTCTCTCTCTCTCTCTCTCTCTCTCTCTCTCTCTCTCTCTCTCTCTCTCTCTCTCTCTGGTTTCCTTCTTACAATTAATTTCTTATTTTTCTATTTTACTATACTCTCTCTCTCTCTCTCTCTCTCTCTCTCTCTCTCTCTCTCTCTCTCTCTCTCTCTCTCTCTCTCTCGTTCTCTGGTTTCCTTCTTATATTTATTTTCATATTTTTCTATTTTACTATTTTACTATACTCTCTCTCTCTCTCTCTCTCTCTCTCTCTCTCTCTCTCTCTCTCTCTCTGGTTTCCTTCTTATATTTATTTTCTTATTTTTCTCTTTTACTATTTTTCTATATCTCTCTCTCTCTCTCTCTCTCTCTCTCTCTCTCTCTCTCTCTCTCTCTCTCTCTCTCTCTCTCTCTCTCTCTCTCTCTCCTGCATTCACCTTCCTCTAATTCATTCTCTGATTTCCTTCTTTTATTTATATTTTTCTTATTTTCCTCTTTATCGAGACATATTGGTTATTAACTTCTTTTCACGTGCTGTTAAAGCCTAATGATTGCAGGATAGATATATATTGCATCCACGCTATCCTTTAAATCCCGTCGACTTCTCTTCCTTTCTTTAGTCCCTGCTTCCTTAATTTCCTTACTTTTGCTACTAACATAAGAACGTAAGGAGTCTACAAGAGGCCGGTTGACCTACACAAGGCAGCTCCTGCAATCCTAACCCCACCTTACCTCACTATCCATGAATTTATCCAACCTCTTCTTGAATGCATCTATCTGATTCTATGGTATTGGCACCCACAACATGACTGCCAAGTCTATTCCTTTTCTTGCAAATTTGTTCAATCTGAATTCATATAACTTAAATCCATTGCTAAGTGTCCTACCTGGCTCTTTTACCACCAAAAACCTACTTACATCCCCTCTAAGGCCCTTCATCCATTTATAAACTTCGATCATGTGTCTGCGCAGCCTTCGCCTTTCTAGAGTGTAGATTTAAATGCTTTAGTCTATCCACATAAGGCAAGTTTCTCACCCACTGAATCATTTTTGTCATCCTTCTCTGGACAGATTCTAACATCTTGATATCCATTCTATAGAAGGGTGACCAGAACTGAGCTGCATAATCAAGATGAGGTCTAACTAGTGCTAAGTAAAGTTTGAGGATGACTTCAGCGCTCCAATTGCTTACGCTCCTAGAGATGGAACCAAGTACTCTGTTCACTCGATTCTTAGTGTAACGGTCCGAATGTGATTGAACGAGAATGTGAGTAAGTCAGTGAGTAACAGAGTGAGTAAGTGTAAGCGAGTGCATGAATGAACGAGTGACAGTGAGTAAATGTGAGCAAGTGGGAGCGTGAGTGAATGAGTGAAAGAGTGAATGGGTAGCTGAGGAATGTAAGTGCGTAAAAGGTTATGAAAAGATAACACGGCGAGCGAATGAGCGAATATAATATGAACGAGTTACTGAAATCCCTCATCTCAAAGCCTCGAACCCCTCTAAGAAACCAATAACTAGTTAGTTAGGTAGGGTTTGATTGTAATGCCGAGAGGGAGTCACGTGAAGAAGGGGGAGGAGCTTAGCGAGGAGCAGAGGCGAGAAGGCGAGGGCAAGGAGACCCACGAGTCAGTGAGGAGGAAGGACGAGAAGCGGGAGAGAGGTGACCGGAGACGAGCACCACGGCAGCAAGCCAGAAGCGGGAGAGAGGTGACTTGAGGCGAGCACCACGGCAGCAAGCCAGAAGCTTGGAGAACGTACACACCACCCACGGCCTACTGTGTGAGGCGGGCTAGCAGGAGACGAGCAGCAGCCCTAGCAAGGAACGGCAGCGAGTTGGAGTTGGAGTTGAGAGCGGTGTCCACCTCTCCACTCAGCCCCCCCCCGAAAAACCACCCACGGCCTGCGGGGTGAGACGGACTACAGGATGGGAACTTGTATGGCGGGGTAACCTGCCCCTCGACTGTCCTGGGGGCTCCAATACCACTGCCCCAAGCTGCTCCCTACATCAAAGGGCGCCCGCCTCTCCACACCACCCGAGCCGCTCGATCTCTACATCAAGCGGCGCCCGTCTGTCCATCACCAGGACCGCCCATTCCCATCGTGGACGTCCTCTGCCGAGCCCGACACTCACGCAGCTCCTCCTCCGCATCCATCAACTACAGAGCTAAGCATTCTGTGTATTCCCCAAATCTCCCTTGTGCCGGTAGTTAGCTAGTTTAGAGGCCTACAGCCTGTCGGTCATTCATTTGTTCATATTTTTATCAGCACTCCGCTAACCTTTAAAGTAAACTAAATACATATTTATATCTAACCTTACTGAGTGTTATCATTTGGAGCCTGTTTTGCTGCTCATTGGAAATTACTGAACCATACACACATCCCCCCCATAGTACATTATCACCATCCAGTTTCTTAATGCTGTCTCAAAAGTGGTTCCCACGGAAATCCTCCCACCCTCCATAATTAACCACACAAGTAACGCCCTTCTGGTCACAAACTTCGGAACGAGTGTTCACTTGTCCTGAGGCCTTAATATCCGGGACCAGCGCTCGACAACTACCACGCTACCACATACCATTCACTACCCTAGTGGTTGTCATAATAATCAAGGGATGTAGCTTTCATTTATTTAGTTTAATTTTTTTTTTCTCTCTATTTTCAACGCTACATTAGCCTGAATGCATTGAGCCCTAGGACGGAGGTCAGCGCTCACTAAGACTCCTAAGTCTCTCTCACACCCAGACCTGCTTAGAGGAGTGTAATTTAAGGAGTAATTGTGTGAGGGGTTATTCCTGCCTACACCCAGAATGCTACACTTCCCAACATTGAATTCCATCTGCCACTTCCCCGCCCAATCATATAGTCTGTTAAGCTCATCCTGGAGAACGTTAGCGTCCTGGTATGATTGAATTACTCTACCGATCTTGGTATCATCTGCGAACTTACTGACATCACTACTAATTCCTGTGTCCAAATCATTGATGTTAATGATAAAAAGCAGTGTACCCAGCACCGACCCTTGAGAGACTCCACTTGTAACACTGCCCACATTCAGATTTTTTTACCGCTGGGAGAAGAGAGAGAGAGAGAGAGAGAGAGAGAGAGAGAGAGAGAGAGAGAGAGAGAGAGAGAGAGAGAAAGGGGGCCATGACATCAGTGACTGGTATACCTGAGGAACCAGTGGATCAGGGTAAACTGAGAAGAATCTGATTGGATAAAATAAATTGAATATAAATGAAAGCTTACGGTAGAGAGGTTGATAAACTAGGTGACTGGCATACATGAATGGCAAGTGGATGAGCGTAGACTTAAAAGAAATTGATTGATTATAGACGAGCGCTTGTAGTAAATAGGCAAAGCAGTATAATGGCGCGTCCAAAAGAAGAGGTCCAGGAAAATTATACACAGAAAATTTAAGTCTATCCGCACACTGCATCCCTAAAGTAGCAAATGCGAATACCATCAACTCCTTCATATATAGAATCGACCGTCATTTCGCTGCGTCGGGAGTAAACTGAATAACGAGGTGCTTTCATCTGCTCCTCAAGCCCCAAGTGGCTGTCGAGCAGATTAAATCACCCAAGCGGGCAACCTCGTAATGAGTCAATAGGCTTTCTGTTGCCTCCACTTCCATGTTTCCATGTTTCACCTCATCTTTATGCTGTCCAAATTGATGACACGCGAGATAACATGTGCCAATATGCTTTCATCGTTTTCATTGGCAAACTTTGGAAGAGCCGTTTTTCTGTTACATTTTTCTTTTCTTCGACCTAGACTTCAAGGCAACTTCCGAACTAAATTTCCCAAGTCTTTAAAAATCTGTTCCTCCGCGGTGCAGTGGTTTGCATCCCTGAATACGAATCTGCGAGCCTGGGTTCGAAAGGAAAGTTTGGTTTAGTCGGCGCAACATCTGTGGTCATATGCCGGAGAGAGACAGAAGGGGAAGAAATTATAGGAGAAGGGAACAGACCCCAGGAGACGGGACACAACCCCCGATTAATACCTGGTACCCATTCACTGCTGGGTGGACAGGGGCGTAGGGTATCGGAAAAGCCGCCCAAATTTTTCCACTCCGCCAGGGAATCGAACCCGGGCTCTCTCGGTTGTGAGCCGAGTGTGCTAACCACTGCGCCACGAGGCCCCCTAGCCTGGGTTCGAATTCCGGCCTGGCCAGTTAGCGAGCAGCCCACCCAGCTGTTCACCCTTGCGCTCGGAAGGGTCGATAAACGGGTACCTGGGGAAACCTTCGAAAGGTAAACTGTGGTAACCCAGATGTTGCGCCCACCGGCCCAGCGTCGGGTTATTGGGTTCTCTCCCACCACAGGCTCAGGGGCAGTGTTGCCAACTCAAAATTTATAAATCCGCTTGGATGGCCTAAAAAATCCGCCAGATGATAGGTGAAGCTATAAAAATTTGCCGCCAGATTGGACTTGAAAATCTTCCGAAAATCCGCCAATTACTCTCGTCAATTCTAAGATTTTTCCCGCTTGATTAACATGTAATTTCACCAGATCTAGCGGAAAATCCGCTAAAATGGCATCACTGCTCAGGGGAACAACGGCCCAACGGGACGCATTGTTCGGAACTGTATACTGGCTCGGTCCCAGACCCACAACCAGCCAATCAACAGTCAAATGTGTCCGCCGGACCGAGGCAGTCACGACGCAGGGAGGGCTTGGACAATGACGTCACAAAGTTTCTATGTAACAAATATATGAACTCAATATATTAATGCCTTATTATTAACAACAGTGTGTGAGTAGCAACAGTCCAAAAAGGAGTAGTTGAAAAATACTTTTTAATTCATTTCCTTAAGCTTGAAGCCAAAGACGTAACTGTTAACATGATGATGAAGGATGCAAAGTTGCCATGTACACTCGGACACAATAATAGTGTAACCTCCAGGTGGGCAAGGAAGTTAGGCCGCTTCGGACCCCCCCCCCCCCCACACACACACACACACACACACCACTCCACCAATAGCTTTTTATTCCATGCCGATATTTTCATAGAATTATTAAGCTACTGTAAAACAAAATAATGCCACTTGACAAAGAAAATTCTCCTGAAGATGAAGGTATCAATAGATTTTTGGTAAGTTAGAAAGGAGAAAGAAGGTAAACAAGCTTTTATACAGAATTGTAGGCGATGGACGCGTGGCTTCGTAGCGTATAAGCACATAAAGCTTAATATTACAATTTAATAAGTTCATATAAAAACTTGCTTACCTCCCTTCCTTTCTAACGTATCGATAATCTGTTGACACAATCATATTCAGGAGAATTTTCTTTATCAAGTGGCACTGTTTGTTTTTACAGTAGCTTAAGAATTATACGGAAAATTGGCATGGAATGAAAAGTGGTATAAACCTTTCTAACTCGTCTGTGATTTCAACTCGCAATATTTCCTTTATTTTTAGTCAGTTTGAGTTGTTTTCATCACAGTCATAATCTGCAATCTTTCTCCTGTCCAGTGATTAAAAAGGCAAGTACGTTTCACGCGACATGACTTGGCTACGAAGCATAAACGTAGAACTTGTAGTGTGGTGTGCTGTTTCCATGATTCTCTCTCTCTCTCTCTCTCTCTCTCTCTCTCTCTCTCTCTCTCTCTCTCTCTCTCTCTCTCTCTCTCTCTCTCTTCTATTCTCTTCTCTTCTCTTCTCTCTATGTAATTCTATGTAATTCTCTCTCTCTCTCTCTCTCTCTCTCTCTCTCTCTCTCTCTCTCTCTCTCTCTCTCTCTCTCTCTCTCTCTCTCTTGCCCCTTGTTGCATGAGGATATTTCCAGTTTGTATCAAAATAATACAAGCTACTATACTCAGGAGTCATAACCATAGAAAATGTCAAATGTAGAACTGTCGATCCAAAATCATTGCATAGCACGCCAAATCCTAATGCACTGACTAATTATATACAGTAGTAGAGAGCAGGAATGATAATTGTATCGTCTTTGGTGGAGTAGCGACGCATTGCATACCTCACAGCAAAAGTGGTACATGGCAACTTTGCATCCTTCATCATCATTTTAACGGAGATGTCTTTGGCTTCAAGCTTAAGAAAATGCTTTAAACAGTATTTTTCAAGTACTTCTTTTTGGACTATTGCTACTCACACACTGTTGTTAATAATAAGGCAACAATATAGTGATTTCATATATTTGTTACATAGAAACTTTATGACGTCATTCTCCGAAACCTTCCTGCGTCGTGACCAGCGTTGCCAAACTATCGTACTCATCGCATTCCATTTTCGTAGTTACTGACCAATAACAAATGCAAAAACAAGCAAACAAACATCATTAAATAGGAGTTTTAACGCTAACTTCAATTTTCTATCGTTATTTGTGTAGGTACGAGAGTTTGAGGCTTAAAAGTGATAAAGATGATGTGGTGAATACGATAATCTGGCAACGGTGGTCGTGACTGGCTCGTTCTGGCTGACACATCTGACTGGTGACTAGCCGGTTGTGGGTATGAGACCGAGCCAGCATACAGTTCCGAATTATGACAACGGGACGGCATTCCGCACCGCCGCCATGCACAGCTACCGTATATTATTATTATTATTTTTTTTTTTTTTACGTTGTTGCCTATTGCGCCGGTAGGCATCTTCCCGGTGGGGCCTGATGGTCGGCCCAAGGCTTCTTCCAGGTGGGGCCTGATGGTCGGCCCAGCCCGTTCTGGCGCAGGCGAGTGTTTATAGTGGCGCCATCTTGCGTTGGCTCATGCTGCCCCCCGGAACTCGTTCTTGATTCACTTGGACGGTTTCCTCTAGAGTCCGGGTTGATGGGTGGTCTTCAGGACAGTATGTGGGTAGTTTTAAGCCACTCGGCGGTGACTGAAAAATCCGAGTGGTAGCGTGAGGATTCGAACCCGCGTCGTCCATCACGCGGCGAATGTGGGTCCAGTACGCTACCAGTTCGGCCACCGCCTACCCAAATATACTGCCAACTTTACCTTTCTCTTTCAAAATCACCTTACCCGTTTTATTTTTTAATGATAATACATTTGGGGCAGTTTTATGTTTTTGTTTATTCCTGGGTCAGCCTCATTTGCCTTATGAAGCAAGAGAAAAGGAGGTGGAAGAGGCGGATGAGGAGGAAATATGGACGAACAGGCAGTAGAAAGCCTATTGCCTCATTGCTAGGCTGCCTGCTTTCAGTGACTTAATAAATCCGTCAGCTACAGAAGTGACCTGGGGAAAGAATTAAAGCACTTCTGTACGTACTCGTGTTATAGACGTTGCTGATTTCGTTCTGGCACTTGAAGACTTGTATCATGTCTCCCCGCAATCGTCTCTTTTCCAACGTGAAGAGGTTGAGTCACTCGAGTCGCTCTTCGTAAGGTTGCGTCCTCAATGATGGTATCACTTTCGTAGCGCGTCGCGATACTCTCTCGATTAATGCAATGTCTTTCTTGTAATTTAGGGGAGGCGGTGGCTGAATGGATAGCGTGACGGCTCCGCGTTCAGGAGTACGCGAGTTCAATCCCCGCCCGGTGCCACCAAGCTGGGATTTTTCAGCCGCCGCCGAGTGGCTTAAAACTACCCACATGCTGTCCAGAAGACCACCTATCAACCCGGACTCAAGATTCTAGGATTAAAGATGAGCTCCGGAGGGCAGCTTGAGCCAATGCAAGATGGCGCCACTATAAACACTCGCCTGCGCCAGAACGGGCTGGGCCGACCATCAGGCCCCACCGGGAAGAAGCCTTGGACCGACCATCAGGAATTCAGGATCCACCGGGAAGAAGCCTACCGGCGCAATAGGCCACGACGTAAAAAAAAAAAAAAAAAAAAAATAGTAGACCAGAACTGCACGGCGTATTCCAGGTGGGGCTTTACAAGCGAATTATACAAGGGTAACATAACTCCCGCCGTCTTATATTCGAAGTTCCTCACTATGAACCCGACCATAGTATCAGCTTTCTTGTAGACAGACTTGCAGTGTTTTGTTCGCTTCAAGTCACTGCTGATGGTGACCCCGAGGCCTGTTTCCTCCTCCACTGCTTATAGTGGTTCCCCACCCATGTAGTATGTTCGCTTACTATTTCTGGACCCCAAGTGCATTCCTTTACATTTGTTAACAGAAGAGGAAGAGGAAAGGGAAATAGGATGAGTGAATGACAGACAACACGAAAAGGGATGTAGAGGCGAGAATGAAGTACAGACCAAGGACAGCCGTAAAAGATATAAATAGCGGATGGGAAGGTGAGGGGAGCAGAAGAATGGGTGAAGAGTTACGAATAAATAGTGAAGATGTTGATAAAATAGGAAGGTGGGAAGAGAGATAGAGGAATTGTGAAAGAGTAATGAGACACGGAAAATGAGGAGAGGACACAAAACGATGGTGGATAGCTGAAGACAAGGAGAAGGAGATAAGTAGAGAGAGGAGGAGTGAGGGAAAAGGAGGATTGGCTGAGAGGTATAATGGGAGGGAGGGGGAAGGAGGGGGAGGAGAAGCTAAGAGGGGAGCACCTTGAGGAAGTTTCAAGTGGTATACCCTCAGTCTGCCCTGCCCCAAGTGTTAGGTAAATAGGAGGGAAGGGAGGGGAGGGGAAGGGGAGAGCGGAAGGAGGGCAAGGGCAGGGTTGGGTAAGAGGAGGAGAAGGGAGGAATAGAGGATAGGTTTTCGAGGATAGGGAAGGAGAGGAGAAAGAAAATGGCTGAGACAGTAAAAGAAGATAGGGGAGGAAAGATGGAAGGAAGGCAAGGGTAGGGTTGGGTAAGAGGAGGAGAAGGGAGGAATAGAGGATAGGTTTTCGAGGATAGGGAAGGAGAGGAGAAAGAAAATGGCTGAGACAGTAAAGAGAAAAGAAGATAGGGAAGGGAGGAAAGATGGAAGGAAGGCAAGGGCAAGGTTGGGTAAGAGGAGGAGAAGGGAGGAATAGAGGATAGGTTTTCGAGGATAGGGAAGGAGAAGAGGAAGAAAATGGGTGAGACAGTAAAGTGAAGATAGGGAAGGGAGGAAAGATGGAAGGAGAGCAAGGGAGGAAGAGGATAGATTTTCGAGGATTGGGAAGAAGAGGAACAAGAAAATGGTTAAGACAAATCATAAGAGAGGAAAAGATAGAAGATACAGCAGGAAGGAAGAGAATAGAGATAGAAAGGATGGAAGGAGAGCAAGGGAGGAACAGAGGATAGGTTTTCGAGGATTGGGAAGAAGAGGAACAAGAAAATGGTTAAGACAAATCATAAGAAAGAGAGGAAAAGATAGAAGATACAGCAGGAAGGAAGAGAATAGAGATAGAAAGGATGGAAGGAGGAGGAAGGGAGGAACAGAGGATAGGTTTTTGAGGATTAGGAAGAAGAGGAATAAGAAAATAGATAAAACAAAGCATAAGAAAGAGAGGAAAAGATAGAAGATACAGCAGGAAGGAAGAGAATAGAGATAGAAAGAATGGAAGAAGGAGATATAGAGAAATAGATGATAGATTTTCAAGGCTAAGGAAGAAATGATTAAGACGCATAACAGGAAAAAGAAGATAGGAGAAAATGCAGGAAGGAAGGAAGGAAGAAAAGATGAAAATATTAGAAAACAGGAAAGGAGAGGAAAGATGAGGAGGAGGAGGAAGGGAAACGAGGAGAGAGATGATAAAAGGAGAGAGAAGGAGAGGAAAGTAGAGGGAGGGAAGGGGAGGGAAGAGGAGACGAGAGGGGGAGGTAGAAGGGAATGGGGTACTTACGCTTAATTATAAACAAAGAATTAACTACATAAGGAAAGTAGATGTGTGTGTGTGTGTGTGTGTGTGTGTGTGTGTGTTTACAATTTTGTGTCTTTCGTAATATGTTTTGTCTATTTTGCTTTTTTTTTTGTTTATATGAATTTACTTGAATCTCTCTCTGTCTGCCTGTCTGTCTGTCTGTCTGTCTGTCTCTTTCTTTCTCTCTCTCTCTCTCTCATTTCTTAACACTTAAAAACTTAAACGTACATTAAATAAAGAATTCATTGCCGGGGAATATGTAAGTTTATAAATGGCCTTCTTATGTTCCTCTTAAAATTATATATAATGGAAATCATATAATCTTCCACATTTATATAAACACAGCTAGGGAGATCAAGCGACAATTCGTACTTAAACAGATATATAGGTACGATCTTACATTCACATACGTTTATACATACATTATACGTGACAGCTATACATTCGCACCAAAATATATATACATACATTCACCCGTCAATACATATATATATAAGATAGTAGGCTATACTTTGGGAAAAAATACATGGATCTCTCTCTCTCTCTCTCTCTCTCTCTCTCTCTCTCTCTCTCTCTCTCTGACCCACGCACTAGACATAGACAGATAGATAGATAGATATTGATAGATATTATTCTCTCTCTCTCTCTCTCTCTCTCTCTCTCTCTCTCTCTCTCTCTCTCTCTCTCTCTCTCTCTGACATACGCATTAGACAGATAGATAGATGGATAGATATTCTCTCTCTCTCTCTCTCTCTCTCTCTCTCTCTCTCTCTCTCTCTCTCTCACACACACACACACACACAAAGCACTCACTTACCGTACATGTGGCGTGAAGCTTCGTCCTGGAGGTGAGAGCGAGGTGGTGGAGGAGGAGGAAGACGAGGAGGAGGAGGAGGAGGAGAATCATCATCTGGACCCCAATCCCATTATCGTCACTAACACCATCGCTATAATTATCGTAACTTTCTTCATTATGGCTCTTGCTACTCCTGTTTCTTCAGCCTTTCCCATTCCCGTATTATATATCTTTTATTTAATACCACATTTTCCTCGGTAATCCAGCGGAGTCATTTCCAGCGCATTTGGGACGGTTATTTTAGTGTGAATCTTGCTCGGAACGGCTTCGTGAGACAGTGTTATCAGTGCGTCACTTTGTCAAGATTATACGCACACGAGAAAGATTAATTGCACACACACACACATATACACACGCACGCACATAGAGTAACACGCTCACCCACGGACGCACGCACGCACAAACGAGTAAATAAAGAAAGCAAACAAATATCAAATGAAGAAATGACGTTAGCGAAAGTAATAAATAAATACTTATCAACAACACCAGCAAACACAAACTATATACGATTGTGGTTTTCCGGGAGTATTTTCCTCGTAAACATCACATCCTTTTCAATCACCTGTTATCTGACTATGTTTTTCCTTTCCTCCGTTCACTAAGTCTATATATGTGTTACGTTGAGGTGGAGGCGGCGGCGTTAACAGCGGTTTGACTTATCTCTCACTCTGTCACTCTGAGTTGGGTTATGTCAGTCACGAGACGAGGGAGGTAAGAGCGGGCCGGCCTCTCCCCACGACAGTCCGACCGAGAGTGAGAGGACGAGACCACTAGAGAGAGAGAGAGAGGGGGGGGGGGGGGGGGCAAAGGTATAGGCAGAAATAAAAGTGCTTGTTCGTAGCAATAGAACCAAATGGAGGATGATAGAACGGAGGGAGATTTTATAAAGCGGTGACGATTCAGAGAGAGAGAGAGATATGGAGGGAAAACCAGCCAACAACCTCCCCCCACCCCCTTCTTCCCCTTCCTCCCCCTCTCCGTCTCCCTCCCCTTCTTCTCCCCTCTTCCTCTTCTTCAGCTCTTCCCCCCCCAACCCCCACCCCGCACTCTCCCTCCTCCCTTCCATGCTTCCCTTAATAACAGAATGAGTTAGATTCGCTTGTTCAGACAATTATATCAGGTAAGCAAGAACAGGTATCAGCTAACCTCACATGTATAGTCAGTTTTAACATGTAATTAAGAACAGGTATGAGTTAGCGTCACCTGTTTAGTCAAGTAATTAATGGCAGGAATGAGTTATTTCCACCTGCTCAGACAATTATATCAGGGAATTAAAAATAGGTATGAGCCAACTTCACCTGTGCAGTCATTTTTAACAAGCAATTAAGTGCAGGTTTGAGCCAGATTCACCTGTTCAGTCAGTTTTAACAAGCAATTAAGTGCAGGTTTGAGCCAGATTCACCTGTTCAGTCAGTTTTAACAAGCAATTAAGTGCAGGTATCAGCCAACTTCACCTGTTCAGTCAGTCTTAACAAGCAATTAAGTGCAGGTATCAGCCAGATTCACCCGTTCAGTCAGTTTTAACAAGCAATTAAGGACAGATATCAGCCAGCTTCACCCGTTCAGTCAGTTTTAACAAGTAATTAAGGACAGATATCAGCCAGCTTCACCCGTTCAGTCAGTTTTAACAAGCAATTAAGTGCAGGTTTGAGCCAGATTCACCTGTTCAGTCAGTTTTAACAAGCAATTAAGTGCAGGTATCAGCCAACTTCACAAAAAGTCATGTTCATTCAGTTTCACCGACTAATTTAAGACAGGTATGAGTTGACTTCACCTGTTGAGTCAGTTTTAATAAGCAGTTAAGGACAGGTATCAGCCAGCTTAACTTTTCAATCAGTTTCAACGAGTAATTTAAGAGAGGTATGAGTTAGCTTAGATCATACACATAATTAACACTTTGGTTTACCTAGAGCAATGGTTCCTAGCCTTTTATCTGTCGTTATTAGGAAAAGTATTAAGTCATCATCGTCTTCCGGAGAAAATTCTGCATAACACACTCGCATAAATTTGCCCACTGCTCCTTTTCATCGTTTCATATTTGGCGGGAAACAGAAGCAGCGGTGGCAAAGTATCGTACTCAGCTTATTGTATTTTCGTAGTTTTGACCGATACCTCTTGCAAAAAAAAGGAAAACCATCAATATTTATCAGCTTCAGCGATAACTTTAATAGAATACCGTTATGTGTGAAGGTATGAGAGTTTTTGGGCCTAAAAATGATAAATACAATGTCCAGTACGATAATTTTGGAACGCTGAACAGAGGGTGGGCGTGGCCATGACTCATGACGTCAGCGCACTGTTGCCAGGTTATCGTACTCAGAGCATAGTATTTACCGGTTTCTGACGCCTAACTATTGCCAAGAGACATCAGGATCTAACTCTTTTAACGGTAACTATAAATGAGTCTCGTTATTTGGGCCTAGAAGACACTTTTGGGGCTGGAAGTCGGGAAATATAAGCGGCTGAGTACTACAATCTGGCAACGTTGCGACAGAGGCAGAGTGACGTAGACAGGCGGGAGGGATGGGTGTTGCGCGGCGGTGCGTCAGAAGTTTGAACTAATATTGTGCCCTGTGTTAATACGCGAACTACCATGTGTTCCTATTACTGCCCAGGGGGAGACGGTGTCCTGGGGCAGCTGTCTTATTCCTGTGAAACTCTAAAGGTATGTGTTCTTGCAGAGTGAAATTGGACGCCAGAAAAATAAACTGTACTGTGGTTAAAGGGAGTTTGGGTGCCGTGAATGGGTAATGGAGGATTCTAATGGGTTTAAAGGATGTCTGCGGGCGGGTAAGGGGCGTAAGGGAGCCAGGGAACATATATTTGTCTAGTAAAGAGCAATTATGATCGCCATTTTGCTGTGTTAAGGATAATGGTGTTTGTTAATGGGTGGAATATATGTTTGTGTAAGGGGCGTAAGGGAGCCAGGGAACATATATTTGTCTAGTAAAGAACAATTATGATCGCCATTTTACTGTGTTTTTGTTAACCGTCATTTTGCTGTGTTTTGTTAAGGGGATGCTTGATACTGTTAAGGGTAATGGTATTTGTTAATGGGTGTAATATATGCTTGTGTAAGGGGCGTAAGGGAGCCAGAGAGGAGATATTAGGCTACTTAAGAGGGGAATTATAACTCATTTTCCTGTGTTTTTGCTGTGTTTTGGTAACGGGGTGGATAATGGTGTTAATGGTAATGGTATTTATTAATGGGTGGAATATATGCTTGTGTAAGGGGCGTATGGGAGCCAGAGAGGAGATATTAGGCTACTTAAGAGGGGAATTATAACTGCCATTTTTCTGTGTTTCTGGATAATGGTGTTAATGGTAAATGGTATGTGTTAATGGGTGGAATGTATGCTTGTGTAAGGGGTGTATGGGAGCCAGAGAGGAGATATTAGGCTAGTTAAAATTGAAATTATAACTCATTTTCCTGTGTTTCTGGATAATGGTGTTAATGGTAAATGGTATATGTTAATGGGTGGAATGTATGCTTGTGTAAGGGGCGTATGGGAGCCAGAGAGGAGATATTAGGCTAGTTAAGATTGAAATTATAACTCATTTTCCTGTGTTTCTGGATAATGGTGTTAAGGGTAATGGTATTTGTTAATGGGTGGAATATATGCTTGTGTAAGGGGCGTATTGGAGCCAGAGAGGAGATATTAGGCTACTTTAGAGGGAAATTATAACTGCCATTTTTCTGTGTTTCTGGATAATGGTGTTAATGGTAATGGTATGTGTTAATGGGTGGAATATATGCTTGTTTAAGGGGCGTATGGGAGCCAGAGAGGAGATATTAGGCTAGATAAGATTGAAATTATAACTGTCATTTGCCTGCGTTTCTGGATAATGGTGTTAATGGTAATGGTATTTGTTAATGGGTGGAATATATGCTTGTGTAAGGGGCGTATGGGAGCCAGAGAGGAGACATTAGGCTACTTAAGAGGGGAATTATAACTGCCATTTTTCTGTCTTTCTGGATAATGGTGTTAATGGTAAATGGTATGTGTTAATGGGTGGCATATATGCTTGTGTAAGGGGCGTATGGGAGCCAGAGAGGAGATATTAGGCTAGTTAAGATTGAAATTATAACTCATTCTCCTGTGTTTCTGGATAATGGTGTTAATGGTAAATGGTATGTGTTAATGGGTTGAATATATGCTTGTGTAAGGGGCGTATGGGAGCCAGAGAGGAGATATTAGGCTAGTTAAGATTGAAATTATAACTCATTTTCCTGTGTTTCTGGATAATGGTGTTAAGGGTAATGGTATTTGTTAATGGGTGGAATATATGCTTGTGTAAGGGGCGTATTGGAGCCAGAGAGGAGATATTAGGCTAGTTAAAATTGAAATTATAACCCATTTTCCTGTGTTTCTGGATAATGGTGTTAATGGTAATGGTGTTTGTTAATGGGTGGAATATATGCTTGTGTAAGGGGCGTATGGCAGCCAGAGAGGAGATATTAGGCTAGTTAAGAGGGGAATTATAACTGCCATTTTCCTGTGTTTCTGGATAATGGTGTTAATGGTAAATGGTACGTGTTAATGGGTGGAATATATGCTTGTGTAAGGGGCGTATGGGAGCCAGAGAGGATATATTAGGCTAGTTGATATTGAAATTATAACTCATTTTCCTGTGTTTCTGGATAATGGTGTAAAGGGTAATGGTATTTGTTAATGGGTGGAATATATGCTTGTGTAAGGGGCGTATGGCAGCCAGCGAGGAGATATTAGGCTAGTTAAGATTGAAATTACAACTCATTTTCCTGTGTTTCTGGATAATGGTGTTAATGGTAATGGTATGTGTTAATGGGGGGAATATATGCTTGTGTAAGGGGCGTATGGGAGCCAGAGAGGAGATAATAGGCTAGTTAAGATTGAAATTATAACCCATTTTCCTGTGTTTCTGGATAATGGTGTTAATGGTAATGGTATTTGTTAATGGGTGGAATATATGCTTGTGTAAGGGGCGTATTGGAGCCAGAGAGGAGATAATAGGCTAGTTAAGATTGAAATTACAACTCATTTTCCTGTGTTTCTGGATAATGGTGTTAATGGTAAATGGTATATGTTAATGGGTGGAATATATGCTTGTGTAAGGGGCGTATGGGAGCCAGAGAGGAGATAATAGGCTAGTTAAGATTGAAATTACAACTCATTTTCCTGTGTTTCTGGATAATGGTGTTAATGGTAATGGTATTTGTTAATGGGTGGAATATATGCTTGTGTAAGGGGCGTATTGGAGCCAGAGAGGAGATACTAGGCTAGTTAAGAGGGAAATTATAACTCATTTTCCTGTGTTTCTGGATAATGGTGTTAATGGTAAATGGAATGTGTTAATGGGTGGAATATATGCTTGTGTAAGGGGCGTATGGCAGCCAGAGAGGAGATATTAGGCTAGTTAAGATTGAAATTATAACTGTCATTTTCCTGTGTTTCTGGATAATGGTGTTAATGGTAATGGTATGTGTTAATGGGGGGAATATATGCTTGTGTAAGGGGAGTATGGGAGCCAGAGAGGAGATATTAGGCTACTTAAGAGGGGAATTATAACTGCCATTTTTCTGTGTTTCTGGATAATGGTGTTAATGGTAATGGTATTTGTTAATGGGTGGAATATATGCTTGTGTAAGGGGCGTATGGCAGCCAGAGAGGAGATATTAGGCTAGTTAAGATTGAAATTATAACTGTCATTCTCCTGTGTTTCTGGATAATGGTGTAAAGGGTAATGGTATTTGTTAATGTGTGGAATATATGCTTGTGTAAGGGGAGTATGGCACCCAGAGAGGAGATATTAGGCTACTTAAGAGGGAGATTATAACTGCCATTTTTCTGTGTTTCTGGATAATGGTGTTAATGGTAAATGGTATATGTTAATGGGTGGAATATATGCTTGTGTAAGGGGCGTATGGCAGCCAGAGAGGAGATATTAGGCTAGTTAAGATTGAAATTATAACTCATTTTCCTGTCTTTCTTGATAATGGTGTTAAGGGTAATGGTATGTGTTAATGGGTGGCATATATGCTTGTGTAAGGGCCGTGTGGAGCCAGAGAGGAGATATTAGGCTAGTTAAGAGGGGAATTATAACTGCCATTTTCCTGTGTTTCTGGATAATGGTGTTAATGGTAATGGTATGTGTTAATGGGTGTAATATATGCTTGTGTAAGGGGCGTTGGGAGCCAGAGAGGAGATATTAGGCTAGTTAAGAGGGAAATTATAACTGCCATTTTCCTGTGTTTCTGGATAATGGTGTTAATGGTAAATGGTATTTGTTAATGGGTGGAATATATGCTTGTGTAAGGGGAGTATGGCAGCCAGAGAGGAGATATTAGGCTAGTTAAGATTGAAATTATAACTCATTTTCCTGTGTTTCTGGATAATGGTGTTAATGGTAAATGGTATATGTTAATGGGTGGAATATATGCTTGTGTAAGGGGCGTATGGCAGCCAGAGAGGAGATATTAGGCTAGTTAAGATTGAAATTACAACTCATTTTCCTGTGTTTTTGCTGTGTTTTGGTAACGGGGTGGATAATGGTGTTAATGGTAATGGTATGTGTTAATGGGTGTAATATATGCTTGTGCAAGGGCCGCGTGTGAGTCGGGGAGGGGATAATAGGCTAGTTAATCAATAGGGTAATTATAACTTATTTGCCTGTGTTTTCGAGTGTTGGACAAACTCGTCCGACATAACCTCCGATGAAATGCAAAGGCGAACAGAAACTCACCGAAATCAAACAAAATCTATCCTAACCTAACCTCGGTCAGTTTGGGTCCCCCTCTGCGATTAATAGATGTGTTTTTGTAGGTTCCAATTTGTGTTTCGGTATGGGGCTGGATAATGGTGTGTGTTATTGGATTAAACATATGCTTGGTATTGTATATAAAACGTATAGGAGCCAGGGAGAGCCTTTTTTCTTTTTTACCACAAAGGAGACAGCTCAAGGGCACACAAAAGAGGAAACAATAATATAAAACAAAGCCCGCTACTCGCTGCTCCTAAATGTTGATATAATAAAATAATGTTAATATAATAATAAAAAAATTTGAGCAACACGTGAGATCACCCGGAAAGGTAAATAAGGAATGGGTGAACTGTCACGACGGATTGTTCTTTAATAAAACATGTATTAAAGAAAGATTGCTTCCCTGTTCCATACACACACACACACACACACACACACACACACATTCCTACCCAAAGATCGGTACTATGGGCCTGTTTCGAGAGAGACCCGCAGCAGACCAAGAGGTAAATTACACGCACACACACACACACACACACACACACACGAGTAGGCGAACACCTTGAGACTCTAGGGGTCGTACTTCAAGACATTTCGCCGCCCAAGAACACCTATTTGACAAGGCTTTCGTCGGAGTTGTGGGCATTTCCTGTAATAGTTTCGTGACCCTGGTGGTAGTGTGACCCTTCTTCTGTACCGTGAACCTGAAGAAACACTCATTAGAACTCGACTGACCCCCTCTTTGACCTTTAGAAATAGCTGATGTGAGAAGCGAAAGTAGATCTCCTGGGGCTGGGTCAAGACCAAGGTAGAGATGTTTGGAGGCTTGCTAGTTGAAACAATAGTCTGTTCATGTGTGTGGCGAGGACAGTGAGATCTTCGAAAATTTCACATACCTTGGCAGCGAGGTTCAGAACAATTAACGGTGGGTCTCGCCAGGAAGTCTTTCGGCAGACAAACTTGGCCCACGGTGTTATGGACTCGCTAGTATGGCATTATCTATATCTGTTTAGAAGGGCATTAAAAAGGACCTTCAAGTCGCGTGTGCTCCCTATCTTCCTCTATGGCTGTGAGGCATGGACACTGAATAACGACTTGAAGAGGCGGATTAATGCTTTTGGTATTAAGTAGGCGGTGGTTGAGTGGTAGCGTGCTGGGCCCACATTCACCACGTGATGGACGACGCGAGTTCGAATCCCCACGTTACCACCTGGGATTTTTCAGTCACCGCCGAGTGGCTTAAAACTACCCACATGCTGTCCTGAAGACCACCCATCAACCCGGACTCTAGAGGAAACCGTCCAAGTGAATCAAGAAGGAGTTCCGGGGGGGCAGCATGAGCCGAGAGAAGATGGCGCCACTATAAACACTTGCCTGCGCCATGACGGGCTGGGACCGAATACAATCCAGGCCCCTCAAGCAAGCCTACCGGCGCTATAGGCGTAGACGTAAAAAAATATATATAAAAAAATTGCCTACGTAGAGTCATGGGATATAGCTGGAATGACTTTGTGTCAAACCGACCAGCACTCCGTGAGACTGATTCGACATATATTACCCGCATAAGCCGTCACTGCTAACTCAGTCCATGGATGCGGGTATTTGGCACGCTACCCAGAAGTCGACCCCGCTCACTGGGTTGTTTCTGGAAGAGACAATGGTCGGTATTCTCAGACGCTTCCGACTCTCATGTCATCTATTTCCAAAGGCTAAAATGGAGTTTAATCAGGTTTCCATTGGTATTTTTCACGTTTAACCCGTCCGCTGCGATTGGCAAGGATTTCGCCTTCACTGGTAGCCTGGTAACATATGCTCCCAGGTCTTTCTGTGCCTCTGTGGTGGGTAGTGGAGTGTTTCCCATGTGGTATTGGTATGCTGGATTTCCCCTCCCAAGATACATAACCTCACATTTTTCTTCACTAAATTGGAGTAGCCTCTTTTTGTTCCACTCCTGTAGCTTGGTGATGTATTCTTGTAGGAAATCCGCAGTCAAGGGGTTAAGGTACAGAAGAGGGGTCAAACTACCACCAGGGTCATAAATATACCTCTGGAAATGCCCACCCCTTCAAATACCCTGTCAAATGGGAGTGTGTAAACGGCGAAGCGTTTCAGAATATGGTCCAATGCTGAGTGCAGGAGGCCACAGGGACACCCACAAAGTTCTTGGCTTGATCTAGTCGAGGGTATGAGGACACCTTTCCTCCTGAAATTGACCTCTCTTTCGGCCACCTCATTTGATTCTTTTTATAGGAGCAGCGAGTAGCGGGCTTTTTTATTATTGTTTCCTTTTTTTGTGCCCTTGAGCTGCCTCCTTTGTTGTAAAAAAAAGAAAAATAATAAAGATCCTATCAGGAGGTAGCCTATTCAGGAGGAGAAGGGAGCCTGCATAGGGACTTCCCCGGAGGAACCCCCGTACTTGGCGTGGTATAGGGTGAGAGAAGCGATGCACCCCCCTGCGTATGCCCCGGTTGATTGATTTGATGAATAGTAATAATAATGATAAATTATTATTATTATTATTATTATTATTATTATTATTATTATTATTATTATTATTATTGTTATTATTATTATTCATTTGATTTCGGTGGTGGGTAGTAAGCAACATTTGTTACTAAATTACTAGTATAGTTATTATTAATTGTATTGTTGATAACATTTTATCTATTGTTATAAAATTATCATTAAAATTGATGAATGACAGTGCATGAGTGAGTGAGTGACTAGGAGAGAGAGAGAGAGAGAGAGAGAGAGAGAGAGAGAGAGAGAGAGAGAGAGAGAGAGAGAGAGAGAGAGAGAGAGAGAGAGAGAGAGAGAGAGAGAGAGAGAGAGAGAGAGAGAGAGAGAGAGAGAGAGAGAGAGAGAGAGAGAGAGAGAGAGAGAGAGAGAGAGAGAGAGAGAGAGATACGGGTCTGATCAATGTCCCCCTTCACACCTGTGTTAGTCAGGTAAGTGCCCACAATGCATCATTTTTTTTCTTCAGTATCGATCGTCTGAAAATTATTATAAACATGAACGCTCATATATATATATATATATATATATATATATATATATATATATATATATATATATATATATATATATATATATATATATATATACACACACACACACACACACACACACACACACACACATGTGTGTGTGTGTGTGTGTGTGTGTGTGTGTGTGTGTGTGTGTGTGTGTGTGTTTAGCAATATGAGCGGGGTTGGTACAGTCATCTTTATATGTCAACGTTTCGATTTTTGCGAAAATCGTCATCAGGACAACAAAATGAACGTTTCATCAATATTATATGATATCAATGTGTAAAAAAATAAAATGTAGCCTTCCTATAAAAACAAAACCATAAAATGGAAAGGGTTTTTTTTGTGTGTGTAATACCAACATACAAACACGTGGGGTTATTTTTCCGGTGAGTGATCGTCGATAAACACTCCGTCGTAGTAGACGCGCACTGCCGCCTCTAGAAGTGTCCAAACGAAACGCCAACTTTGCTCCAGCTTTTGGTGCACACGGTGGTGGCGTACCAATCCAGCAAACAACGGTCCAGCGCTAAGCCCTTCACCATTCCAAGCCACAGTGATGACTCGGACCACCCGGCCTATATATAGCAACGCTTGTACAATTTGTTTTACTCCCCCGACGACGTGTCACGCCCAATGGCAGTCCCTCCTCACACGGCGGGCGCATCCCTCACCTGCATACAGGAAGCATTAACGACAATGGCTTGCTTTTAAGGTTTGCCCTATGCGCTCATTTCCCCCATGGCCCAGCGATGTTGTCAATCTTGCTAAGTTTATGCTTCATCATATAAGTGTTCTTTCTTTCAATACATTTTCCTTTTAATACGCAGACTCATTTAAAAAACCTCATGTATATATTATAGCTGTGCATGTGTGTCTGTGTGTGTGTGTGTGTGTGTCTGTGTGTGTGTGTGTGTGTGTGTGTGTGTGTGTGTGTGTGTGTGTGTGACATTTTCAGCAAGCACTGGTACACTACAAAACAAAGGCCTCTGCCAACGTTCTCCAGTTATCGCTGATGTGTGTGTAATCCCTCCTCCTCTGCCAGGCTCTGACCTCATCCCGACACTTGGCCCCCTGGTTAACGTAATGTTTGGGTTTCTGCGGCTATCTTTCTTGCAGCAGAGAAGGCAGTAAAAGAGAAAAAAATAAAAATAAAGAAAAACAGCCTTATAGCTTATGCTTGAATAAGTTAAAAAGAACAAGGCCCTTACGGTGAAGTCTTAAATGGTTATAGAGGTGTCTTGATGCTCCCCTCTTTAAGGCGATCAAGTCGTATAATACATTTACAAATATATACAAATACAAATGAAGGCAGGCCGTTGCAGAGTTACCAGCAACAGGGCTGAAAACTGAATACATTGCTGAACGCTCGCATTAAGGATTTGGACAACACAGTGGTGGAATAGAATATATGTGAACCAGGCCCGCACGATGGGTATATATAGAAGCATCTAACATTAAAGTATTGTTCACCCGTCCGCTGCGATTGGCACGTATTTGGCCTTCACTGGTAGCCTGGTAACATATAGTCCCAGGTCTTTCTCTGCCTCTGTGTTGGATAGTGGAGTGTTTCCCATGTGGTATTGGTGTGCTGGATTTCCCTTCACTGGTCGCCTGGTAACATACACTCCCAGGCCTTTCTCTGCATCTGTGGTGGATAGTGGAGTGTTTCCCATGTGGTATTGGTGTGCTGGATATCCCTTCACTGGTAGCCTGGTAACATACACTCCCAGGCCTTTCTCTGCCTCTGTGGTGGATAGTGGAGTGTTTTCCATGTGGTATTGGTGTGCTGGATATCCCCTCCCAAAATGCAGGACTTTACATTTTTCTTCATTTAACTGTAGCAGCCACTTTTTGTTCCATTCCTGTAGCTTGGTGATGTCTTCTTGTAGGAAATCCGAAGACAAGGGGTTAAAAGGTTGAAAAATAAGAAACAGACAGGAAGAGGAGGAAAACGTGAGAACTCTGACTATTTTGTCAGAGTAGGTCTTGTAGTTGAAGCCCGCCATGACCTTGTCCGCCCTCGTCTGGAGTATGCATCTCACGTGTTGGGGGGCTCCACTCACACAGCTCTTTAAATAGAGTCAAAGGCTTTTCGTCTCATCAACTCCCCTCCTCATACTGACAGTTTTCTACCGCTTGAATTCCTCCGCCATGTTGCAGCTGTTTCTATATATATCTTCTATCGATATGTTCATGCCAACTGCTCTTCTGGACTTGCTAACTCCATGTCTCCCTCCCTCACGCTGCCCCGCTGCCCATCTTTATACTTTCCAAGCCCCTTATGCAAGAGTTAACCAGCATCTTCACTCTTTCATGCCATATACTTTTAAACTCTGGAACAATCTTCCTTCATCTGTATTTCCTCCTGCCTATGACTTGACATTTTTCAAGAGGAGAGTATCAGGGCACCTCTTCACCCGAAATTGACCTCTCTTTTGGCCACTCTCTACTTGTATTTTTTGTAGGAGCGGCGATCAGCGGGCTTTTCCTCGACACTTTCTTTGTGCTGCCCTTGAGCTGCTGCCTTTGTCTAAGACTATTAACCAAAGGCTCCAGCAGGGAAGCAACTTGTTAAGGAAAAGGAAAGAGATAGAAGAAAATAGAAATATATAAAATACAAAAAGTCAACGTATTAAAAATTTATTTGCGCCCAACTTAAACTTCTGAAGTTCTATAGATTGTAGACCATGACTAGGCGACTCGTTCCACTTCTTCGTGCTAGATGGAATAAAACATCTTGAATATTGATTGGTTTTGAATCTAACAAGACAAAATACACAACTATTGCCATTGGTTGCATTCCTGGTAACAATAGCGGATCCAGGGGGGGGGGGTTATCTACTAGTTCGCATTAACATATTTTAAAGCTAAAAAGGAAAAAAAAAAATACCCTCCCAGAACAAGCATCTACACTAGTACAGTTTATTTTCGCTCAGCGGGTTTCGCCTCGCTGACTAGCCTATTATAGAACGCTTACCGGGCTAGTGCTGGACAAGGGAGAGAGAGTGACTGAGAGATCGAGCTGCGGCTGGTCGCTAGTGATGTACAAATACTAACTCTTAATAAATGATCCAGTTCTGGGCCTGGATGATCTACAAGATTATGTCACTGAATTCAGAATGTGGAGATCACGTTGGTCTTCTGTACCTAAAAGCCCCTTGCCAAATACTGTACTTAAGACATTTGAACTGTGCTAAAAAAATTATCCTGTTACAAAGAAATTATTGCTTATTTACGCCACTTTGCCTATTCCATTTGCTACAGCAGAACAAAGTTTTCTACACTTAAACATATAAAATCATTCAGATGGTCAACTAAGGGTGAGGGGAGATTAAATGGGCTTGCAAAATGCATTCACCGTGAACTGAACAACCGTGATCTGACTGAAAATTTTGTTTCGGCTGTCACTGAGCTGCTTCTGGGGCTTCCTAGATGGACTAGCTCATCCCTGGCCTTCACCGGGTACGGGACGAGCTGTCTGGCTGTGGTACGTAGAGTGGAACAATCTGGGAACTATCATCACCGTCAGACAGAGCTCGGCCTACGTATGTGGATCTATGCGGCGGGAGTGGAACAATCTGGGAACTCTATCATCACCGTCAGACAGAGCTCGGCCTACGTATGTGGATCTATGCGGCGGGAGTGGAACAATCTGGGAACTCTATCATCACCGTCAGACAGAGCTCGGCCTACGTATGTGGATCTATGCGGCGGGAGTGGAACAATCTGGGAACTCTATCATCACCGTCAGACAGAGCTCGGCCTACATATGTGGATCTATGCGGCGGGAGTGGAACAATCTGGGAACTCTATCATCACCGTCAGACAGAGCTCGGCCTACATGTGTGGATCTATGCGGCGGGAGTGGAACAATCTGGGAACTCTATCATCACCGTCAGACAGAGCTCGGCCTACATATGTGGATCTATGCGGCGGGAGTGGAACAATCTGGGAACTCTATCATCACCGTCAGACAGAGCTCGGCCTACATATGTGGATCTATGCGGCGGGAGTGGAACAATCTGGGAACTCTATCATCACCGTCAGACAGAGCTCGGCCTTCGTATGTGGATCTATGCGGCGGGAGTGGAACAATCTGGGAACTCTATCATCACCGTCAGACAGAGCTCGGCCTACGTATGTGGATCTATGCGGCGGGAGTGGAACAATCTGGGAACTCTATAATCACCGTCAGACAGAGGTCGGCCTACATGTGGATCTATGCGGCGAGTGGAACAATCTGGGAACTCTATCATCACCGTCAGACAGAGCTCGGCCTACGTATGTGGATCTATGCGGCGGGAGTGGAACAATCTAGGAACTCTATAATCACCGTCAGACAGAGCTCGGCCTAAGTATGTGGATCTATGCGGCGGGAGTGGAACAATCTGGGAACTCTATCATCACCGTCAGACAGAGCTCGGCCTACGTATGTGGATCTATGCGGCGGGAGTGGAACAATCTGGGAACTCTATCATCACCGTCAGACAGAGCTCGGCCTAAGTATGTGGATCTATGCGGCGGGAGTGGAACAATCTGGGAACTCTATCATCACCGTCAGACAGAGCTCGGCCTACATATGTGGATCTATGCGGCGGGAGTGGAACAATCTGGGAACTCTATCATCACCGTCAGACAGAGCTCGGCCTACATATGTGGATCTTGGCGGCTGGAGTGGAAACATCTGTGAACTCTATCATCACCGTCAGACAGAGCTCGGCCTAAGTATGTGGATCTATGCGGCGGGAGTGGAACAATCTGGGAACTATCATCACCGTCAGACAGAGCTCGGCCTACATATGTGGATCTATGCGGCGGGAGTGGAACAATCTCGGAACTCTATCATCACCGTCAGACAGAGCTCGGCCTACCTATGTGGATCTATGCGGCGGGAGTGGAACAATCTGGGAACTCTATCATCACCGTCAGACAGAGCTCGGCCTACATATGTGGATCTATGCGGCGGGAGTGGAACAATCTGGGAACTATCATCACCGTCAGACAGAACTCGGCCTACGTGTGTGGATCTATGCGGGGCGGGAGTGGAACAATCTAGGAACTCTATCATCACCGTCAGACAGAGCTCGGCCTACATATGTGGATCTATGCGGCGGGAGTGGAACAATCTGGGAACTCTATCATCACCGTCAGACAGAGCTCGGCCTAAGTATGTGGATCTATGCGGCGGGAGTGGAACAATCTGGGAACTCTATCATCACCGTCAGAGAGAGCTCGGCCTACATATGTGGATCTATGCGGCGGGAGTGGAACAATCTGGGAACTCTATCATCACCGTCAGACAGAGCTCGGCCTACATATGTGGATCTATGCGGCGGGAGTGGAACAATCTGGGAACTCTATCATCACCGTCAGACAGAGCTCGGCCTACATATGTGGATCTATGCGGCGGGAGTGACTGGGCCTTCATTTCGTGTAGATTGTGCATAAGTGTTCCGAAATTGACCTCTCTGTTGGCCACTTGTTACTTCTGTCTTTGGGGAAACAGCGATTATTGGGCTTTTTTTTTTTTTTACATATTTTTTTTGTTGCCCTTGAGCTGTTTCCTTAGCTGTAAAAAAAAAAAAATATGCTTTTGTCATAAATTTTTTGCCCGTTATGCTACAGTGAATTAAATTAGTTTTAATGTACCAATGAGTTCCTAAAGAAAAAATAGCTTACTGATATCTAATACATTACTTTGTCTCAACGCAACAACACAACAAAGAATTTTTCATGTGTTTTTTTCATTTACCAAAGCAAAATAAAATAGCTTACTGATATCTAATACATTACTTTGTCTCATCACAACAAAGAATTTTTCATTTGTTTTTTTTCATTTACCAAAGCAAAATAAAATAGCTTACTGATATCTAATACATTACTGTGTCTCATCACAACACAACAAAGAATTTTTCATGTGTTTTTTTCATTTACCAAAGCAAAATAAAATAGCTTACTGATATCTAATACATTACTTTGTCTCATCACAACAAAGAATTTTTCATTTGTTTTTTTCATTTACCAAAGCAAAATAAAATAGCTTACTGATATCTAATACATTACTTTGTCTCATCACAACAACACAACAAAGAATTTTTCATTTGTTTTTTTTCATTTACCAAAGCAAAATAAAATAGCTTACTGATATCTAATACATTACTTTGTCTCAACACAACAAAGAATTTTTCATGTGTTTTTTTCATTTACCAAAGCAAAATAAAATAGCTTACTGATATCTAATACATCACTGTGTCTCATCACAACAACACAACAAAGAATTTTTCATTTGTTTTTTTTTCATTTACCAAAGCACTGTTAATACAAATTTCAAGTGTAGGTAAACTCAAGAGCAAACATTTTCTCCTCCAGCCTCTCTTACACATTCATATCACAAATAAAGTTAATGAAGCGCCTCTTGTAACCTGACATATTTCAGAAGTACAACATGGAGGACGGGCTGGGATGGGAGAAATTAGTGACCCCGAAACTAGCCTACAATGTCTGCTTAATAAAGTAATAATCTCAGGTAAACTGGGGAGCATATGATATTGCTGCGCGTTGCATCGGTGCTCATTTCCGCCTCCTTGACCTTATGAGCTTGTGGTGGACTCGTATCCACTAGCCCGGGAACACTTGGCCCTATGCTGTCCGGATTCCCACAGTTTACCTTCCCCAAGTTTCCCCAGGTACCCGTTTATCGACCAACCCGAAAGGATGAACAGGAGCAATAGCTGGGAGGGCTGTGCACCTAATCGAACTCGAACCGTTGCCCCGAGGAGTGGTAGGCGGTCACAGAAACCACTCCGCCACGGAGGTGCAGGGACTGGGGTGTTGAGAGAGAGAACGCCCATTTTAACTCTCACTCTGCCCGGGAATAGGACTCAGAATCTCTATTCAACCGAGAAATTTCGGTTGCGAGCCGAGTGCCAGGTGCCCCCCCCAAATAAAATATTTTCTAGATCCGCCACTGCCTGGTAATGCGTGTAGGAGCAAATAAGGCAGGCAGAGCACCTTGCAGAGGGTGACTGATATTATGATAAATTCTATATAGTAAGCAAAGTGAGCCTCAAGTCAGTGCTTAAGTCAGGAATAAGAAATTTAACAGCACGCAAGTTTTTATCCAATAGATAGTCTAAGAGGAGAGTCTGCAGCTGGTGACCAAACTGGGGAGCAATACTCCAGACTAGGAAGTATAAAAGAGTTAAAGCAATTCATCAAGATAGATTTGTCACCGAAAATCTTGAAAGACTTCCTCAGAATACCAATTTTCTGTGCAACTGAGGAAGATATGCAACGAATATGTTGTTCAAAGGTCAACTTACTATCAAAGGTCACCCCCAGAATCTTGAACGAACTTTTCAATGCTAAGGAAGAGATTGACATGTGGAGGATCAAGAGTTCTGGACCTGCTTGTTATCATATTTTGTGTTTTTTTCGCATTTAACTTCATCCCCCACATCTTGCACCAAGTACTCATTTTAGCAAGATATCTATTCAGCGACTCAGCAACAGCTAGTCTCATGTTTGGGGATGGAACAACAGAAATGAAGCTAGGCAACTAGTTTATTTCCCAAACCTATCCACACGTCATGAATGTACAAAATATTTCGACAACTCTTCGTAAGACATCATTGAATATTTCTTTTCTATTTTTCTAGCTTGTCAAACATATTTAAGTTATGATGAAGATACCGGAAAATAATGGTACTCTTGAAAATATATAACGATACTTGCGTGATCGAAAATAAACGTACACGGAGACATCACTTCATATCGCGACTGTACAGGATGAAAAGCAATGAGCCCAAAACATTACCTTGAGGGACACCTGAGATCACGTTACTGAATTCACTGCACTGACCACCTAATGCCACCCTCTGAGTCCTGTTACTTAACCCCTTGACTGCGGATTTCTTAGCAGAAGACATCACCAAGCTACAGGAGGACCTGGGAGCATATGTTACCAGGCTACCAGTGAAGGGATATCCAGCACACCAATACCACATGGGAAACACTCCACTATCCACCACAGAGGCAGAGAAAGACCTGGGAGTGTATGTTACCAGGCTACCAGTGAAGGGATATCCAGCATACCAATACCACATGGGAAACACTCCACTACCCACCACAGAGGCAGAGAAAGACCTGGGAGTGTATGTTACCAGGCTACCAGTGAAGGGATATCCAGCATACCAATACCACATGGGAAACACTCCACTATCCACCACAGAGGCAGAGAAAGACCTGGGAGTGTATGTTACCAGGCTACCAGTGAAGGGATATCCAGCACACCAATACCACATGGGAAACACTCCACTATCCACCACAGAGGCAGAGAAAGACCTGGGAGTGTATGTTACCAGGCTACCAGTGAAGGGATATCCAGCATACCAATACCATATGGGAAACACTCCACTACCCACCACAGAGGCAGAGAAAGACCTGGGAGTGTATGTTACCAGGCTACCAGTGAAGGGATATCCAGCATACCAATACCATATGGGAAACACTCCACTACCCACCACAGAGGCAGAGAAAGACCTGGGAGTGTATGTTACCAGGCTACCAGTGAAGGGATATCCAGCACACCAATACCACATGGGAAACACTCCACTACCCACCACAGAGGCAGAGAAAGACCTGGGAGTGTATGTTACCAGGCTACCAGTGAAGGGATATCCAGCATACCAATACCATGGGAAACACTCCACTATCCACCACAGAGGCAGAGAAAGACCTGGGAGTGTATGTTACCAGGCTACCAGTGAAGGGATATCCAGCACACCAATACCACATGGGAAACACTCCACTATCCACCACAGAGGCAGAGAAAGACCTGGGAGTGTGTTACCAGGCTACCAGTGAAGGGATATCCAGCATACCAATACCATATGGGAAACACTCCACTACCCACCACAGAGGCAGAGAAAGACCTGGGAGTGTATGTTACCAGGCTACCAGTGAAGGGATATCCAGCATACCAATACCATATGGGAAACACTCCACTACCCACCACAGAGGCAGAGAAAGACCTGGGAGTGTATGTTACCAGGCTACCAGTGAAGGGATATCCAGCACACCAATACCACATGGGAAACACTCCACTACCCACCACAGAGGCAGAGAAAGACCTGGGAGTGTATGTTACCAGGCTACCAGTGAAGGGATATCCAGCATACCAATACCACATGGGAAACACTCCACTATCCACCACAGAGGCAGAGAAAGACCTGGGAGTGTATGTTACCAGGCTACCAGTGAAGGGATATCCAGCACACCAATACCACATGGGAAACACTCCACTATCCACCACAGAGGCAGAGAAAGACCTGGGAGTGTATGTTACCAGGCTACCAGTGAAGGGATATCCAGCATATCAATACCACATGGGAAACACTCCACTATCCACCACAGAGGCAGAGAAAGACCTGGGAGTGTATGTTACCAGGCTACCAGTGAAGGGATATCCAGCATACCAATACCATATGGGAAACACTCCACTAACCACCACAGAGGCAGAGAAAGACCTGGAGTGTATGTTACCAGGCTACCAGTGAAGGGATATCCAGCATACCAATACCATATGGGAAACACTCCACTACCCACCACAGAGGCAGAGAAAGACCTGGGAGTGTATGTTACCAGGCTACCAGTGAAGGGATATCCAGCATACCAATACCATATGGGAAACACTCCACTACCCACCACAGAGGCAGAGAAAGACCTGGGAGTGTATGTTACCAGGCTACCAGTGAAGGGATATCCAGCACACCAATACCACATGGGAAACACTCCACTACCCACCACAGAGGCAGAGAAAGACCTGGGAGTGTATGTTACCAGGCTACCAGTGAAGGGATATCCAGCATACCAATACCACATGGGAAACACTCCACTATCCACCACAGAGGCAGAGAAAGACCTGGGAGTGTATGTTACCAGGCTACCAGTGAAGGGATATACAGAACACCAATACCACATGGGAAACACTCCACTATCCACCACAGAGGCAGAGAAAGACCTGGGAGTGTATGTTACCAGGCTACCAGTGAAGGGATATCCAGCATATCAATACCACATGGGAAACACTCCACTATCCACCACAGAGGCAGAGAAAGACCTGGGAGTGTATGTTACCAGGCTACCAGTGAAGGGATATCCAGCATACCAATACCATATGGGAAACACTCCACTATCCACCACAGAGGCAGAGAAAGACCTGGGAGTGTATGTTACCAGGCTACCAGTGAAGGGATATCCAGCATACCAATACCACATGGGAAACACTCCACTATCCACCACAGAGGCAGAGAAAGACCTGGGACTGTATATTAACAGGCTACCAGTGAAAGCCAAATCCGTGCCAATCGCAGCGGACAGGTTAAAAATTCAATAATCATACTAAGCAAGGACCCACCAATGCCCATGTTTTTCAATTTAAAAACGAGAGCCTCATAATTAAGACGATCAACGGCAGCAGTAAAGTCAAGTCCAATCCTGCGTGCCTCCTGACCCAAGTCCAAAGCCTCTTGTAAGTCTGCAGAAATTGTTAGAAGAGCATCACATGTGCCAGACCTTTACGAAAACCAAACTGCAGATGTGGCAAAAACCAGCACTCTCTGCATACTTATAATAATAGTTTTATTTCGCCCAGCGATATATATAAAAAAAACAGGACAAGTAAACGAATGAGATCAACCGAGATACATATACACTTAAATACTTATGCACAATCTACATGAACAGAAGGCCCAGCCACTCCCGCCGCATAGATCCACATACATAGGCCGAGCTCTGTCTGACGGAGGTGGTGATGGAGTTCCCAGATTGTTCCACTCTACTCCTCACACTGTACGCGGCGTGGCGACGCAGCACAGCCAGGCAGTTCATCCCGCGCCCGGTGAAGGCCAGGGATGATGTAATGTGTATATTATAATGTACACGTGTATGTATGACTGTACGTGTGGCGACACCCGGTCGGTGTCGCACAACAGGATGTTTAACAACACGTCGTGCTTTTGGCCGTGGGAAGCTGTGATGAGCTGACGCAAGAATCAGCAAATGATGACTTTCATCAACAGTCATCAACCGGAACCCACACCCTTCCGGACGATCTAACAAGCAAATAAAACGAGCGAGCAACGCGAAGACGACGGGAGGAGACGAGAGAAGACAGCGGGCAGCGGGCGGGCGAGTGGTGCTCGCCGGCCCCGGGCACCTTGGTGTGGCTGGCTCTGGTGTGCGTGCGACTCGCTCACGTAAACTGCAGACTTTTGTATAATATTGTTAATATACTTAAAATTACATTTTGTCTTGGTTTTGCCCTGTGAGAGAGAGAACTAAAGTGAACTTATAACGGCTGCCGCCCGGCCAACTAAAAAGGCTATTGTGTTATCTCACCTTACTACAATCAACTTGTGAAAGCAGGCAACGGTACACCGGACCTGACGCGAGATAGCAGTTCGCGCCTTAAACTTATTAAATATAACATTTAACACACGCCACGTTAAAAACCAACGTTTAAAAATCGTTAACAATGAGCTAGTCCATCTAGGAACCCCCAGAAGCCGCTTGGGAATGTCGTTATGACAGACCCTAAGACGGTTCATGGAGGCAGCCCTGTACCGCGACCACAGCGAGTTGAAGTAGAGAGAGTAGCAGTGGCTCCTGAATAACTCCAACTTCACCTCCGTGCTGCAGCAGAATTTCCTCAGCAGCGTGTTGCCGATGACTGTGAGCTTGGTGGTCTGTTTCTTGATGTCATCATCATCGGTCCAGGCATGTGAATCTATCCACAAATGCAAGTGCACTCCCACTTAGCCACGCTGATGTCTGGTAGTCCACCCCGGAGTGTGGCGGCGGCACTACCATGCACTGTCTTGGTGGTGTTGTAGACAATATCGTGCGTGGCAGCATGCGCCTGACACACTCCAATAAGGTCCTGCAGAGCCTCCACTGTGGGCGCCATCACTACCATGTCATCAGCATAACTCAGCGAGTTGATGCACCCATCATGTAAGTGGCAGCCTGTGCCTGTGTCACGCAGACCGGCAGTGAGGTCATCTGTGTAGACGTTGTACAGGTAGGGAGACAGGATCCCTCCCTGGCGAATACCATTGCCATAAACAGACTGAGCCTCAATTCTGAGTCGAGTATAATTTCCCCAAGTTAAATCTGATCGATTTCGACTCCAAAGATTATATGTTACTTGCTTCTCCTGATAGGCACGCCTACAGTTGTTATTAAACCAAGCTTTATCTTTCATGCGAAGATTCATTGTTCTTGATGGAACTGTTCTTTCAATGATGTCGACCACAAAGCTGTTTAATGATCGAATCATGTCATTTTGATCATAAATACGTGGCCATTCAAGGTTAGAAAGGTCAGAAAAAATACCATGCCCGAGACTTAAGGTAAATTTTACGAGAAAAAAATACATCAGGGGTCCGGGTCAGGGATGTTTTGATGGATTTTTATAGTGGCAGAAAGTAAACAATGATTTGACGACCCATTGGGTGAACCAACTTGAGCAGTGATGACAGCAGGGGAGTCAGTCAAGAGAAGATGAAGGCAATTACCAGACATGTGTGCAGCTTTCGTAATTAATTGTTCACAACCAAACTCTGTTGCAAAATCAAGATCTGCAACCCCATGAAAATCAGTTGGAAAGCAGAGTTCAAGCACTCGCTGTGATGAACGTTGAAATCACCAGCAAAAATAAATGAAGCAATGCCTATCAGTCTGCTGTACCGCTGAAAACATATCAGCAAAACAATCAAATATATTATTGTCAAGGTCTGGGTTACGATAGATGAAAAAAATATATAAAATACTATGCCTTCCACATATTTTCATGACCTGAATCTTATGACACTCACATTCGAAGCATGACTTATGACAGGCAGAGAAGCCACTTCGAATGTCCACTCCCATACCACGAGTTCTAGGAAAGGCATCACACCTGTTGAAATGCTGAAATGTCTTACGTTGAAATATGTTGACTAATGCAAAGTAGCCTCATCGGCATATAAATGGATAAAAAATGTTTTGGAAAGATAATAATATGAGAAATAAAAATAGTTAAGAGACCGAGTGGCACCCTGTAGAACATCACTGTATATAGGTTTGTGGGTAGAACAGTCACCGTCCACTTAACCGTGTAGCAGCGACGGGCCAAATTTGCGGCTTTACCGTGTAGCAGCGACGGGCCATATTTTTGCCATGATATAAACCCCAAAAAATAGATGATGCATAAACTGATCACAAATGCGTTGATATATATTATGAAATGATTTGTGTGAGGGGTGATTTTTTTCTTATTTTTTCTCGCTTGGAGGGACCATTAAGAAACATGATCCCCCCTGCTACCGGGTTAAAGGAGTTTTAGGATGTTCTTCCTATATAATATTCAGTAAGTATGCACGTGTGTTCAGTCACAGCGTACAGGTGAGGAAGCACCACACTCCCCGCACCCTACGCCCCTGTCCACCCAGCAGTGAATGGGTACCAGGTATTAATCGGGGGTTGTGTCCCGTCTCCTGGGGTCTGTTTCCTTCTCCTATAATTCCTTCCCCCTCTGTCTCTCTCCGGCATATGACCACAGATGTTGCGCCGACTAAACGAAACTTTCCAACTTTTCCTTTTCCGACACCCTACGCCCCTGTCCACCCAGCAGTGAATGGGTACCAGGTATTAATCGGGGGTTGTGTCCCGTCTCCTGGGGTCTGTTCCCTTCTCCTATAATTCCTTTCCCCTCCTGTCTCTCTCCGGCATATGACCACAGATGTTGCGCCGACAAAACGAAACTTTCCAACTTTTTTCCCCGTACCAAACGTACACCCGTCTCGGTCTCTCGCCTCGTGCCTTCTGTCTTGTCTCGGGTGGACGTGTTGGGGGCTTGGCTCAGCGTTACCAAATTATCGTACTCAGCCACTCAGCACTTCGTATTTTCCGGTTTCTGAGTCACAGCTATCGCAAACAGACCCCAATAAGTAACGATTTTAACGAGAACTTTAACTGGAATTCCGTTATCTGTGTGGGTAGAAAAGTTTCGGTCCCTAGAACTGATAATCGCGATGTTCTGAGTACGATAATTTGCAACGTTGGTTCGGCTGCAGGTCTCAGCAAAGTCCTCGAACAGCCCGGTCATCTACAAATATCGTATCCGGACCTTTCCTAGGCATGGGGACAGTGAACCGCACTACTGCAGCGCACAATGTCGAACTACCTATTATACATGCTACCCACCTAAAGGGGCTATCACACTGGGCAAATTTTCCGTGGATCTTCAGTCAGGTAGGCGGTGGCTGAGTGGTAGCGTGCTGGGCCCACATTCACCACGTGATGGACGACACGAGTTCGAATCCCCACGCTACCACCTGGGATTTTTCAGTCACCGCCGAGTGGCTTAAACTACCCACATGCTGTCCTGAAGACCACCCATCAACCCGGACTCTAGAGGAAACCGTGCAAGTGAATCAAGAAGGAGTTCCGGGGGGGCAGCATGAGCCAAGAGAAGATGGCGCCACTATAAACACTTGCCTGCGCCATGACGGGCTGGGGCCGAATACCATCCAGGCCCCTCAAGCAATCCTACCGGCGCAATAGGCGGAGACGTAAATAAAAAAGATAAAAAACACGATTTCCGCTGGCGTGGTTCTCCTATTTCCGTGGTGTTCTGACGCGTCCACGATCTTCCAAAGCTACGGTAGATTTCACTGAAGGACGACGGTATTACTCACCATCATCATCATCAGCAATAACAAGAAACAAATGAGAACCACGCTAGCGGAAATCGTGGTTTGACTGAAGATCCACGGAAAATTTGCCCAGTGTAATAGACCCTTTTAACCCGTTCGCTACGATTGGCACAGATTTGGCTTTCACTGGTAGCCTGTTAACACATACTCTGAGGACCTTCTCTGCATCTGTAGGGGTGAATGGAGTGTTTCCCGTAGACTCCTGTATATTACTGTGTGTGCATGTTTTCAGATAGATACATAGATAAATAGGCAGATAGATAAATAGAGATACTGATATACATTGAGAGAGAGAGAGAGAGAGAGAGAGAGAGAGAGAGAGAGAGAGAGAGAGAGAGAGAGAGAGAGAGAGAGAGAGAGAGAGAAAGCCTGAGGTGTTTGGATGAAAATTTAAATATTTTATTGCTTCTGTAATCCTTTTCACACAAGGTGAATATTTTTTTTTACAGCAGAGGAGACAATGCAAGGGCGTCAAAAGAGAGAAACAATAATGAAAAAAAAAAAAACGCTACTTACTGCTCCTAAATAGAGTTAAGTTACATAGCATTTGTATTTTTCACCAAGTTGATCAGCTCAACTTCAAAACATTTTATTAATGAAAACTTGGACCAGGTAATAATTTATCTAATATCATGACTTATAGGCCGTTACGTTTTGTTGTTGTTGTTGCTGTTGCTTCTGGTGTTGTTGAAGTTTCTCCCCCACACTCCACAATCAAACCTTTTGTTTTTGTTCAAATTTGAATAACCTGACACATCATCTCCCACCCATCACACCAAACGTAAATTCTAAATAGTTTTTTTTATGGAGACTTTGCGTGTCTTGATCTAAGAGTACCAATTTCCATTTTTTTGTGTGTTATCAGCAACTCTTACAAGGAAATCATTGAGCCCAACATGTCATCGATGTAAATTATAAAGAATACTGGACCAAGAACTGAGGCCTTAGCTACACCACTTGTGATCGTTGCCCACACGAGGAGATACAAACTGAGGAAGATTGTTTCGAAGTTCATTAGCGAAATAAATGAAAGAATGAAGATGCTGGTTAACTCTTGCGGAAGGAATTTGGATCGCATAAGAATGAGCCTGCAGAACGCTGTGCAGGGCCGCGGGAGTGTGGGAGGCATATAGTAAGGTCAGAGGAGTAGTCAGCACGAAAATACAGAAATAAGATAGAAAGAGAGGCAACACTGCGGCAAAATTTAAGAGGTGGAAGATTGACAGTAAGCAGAAGGGAGTTGGTATTATTATTATTATTATTATTATTATTATTATTATTATTATTATTATTATTATTATTATTATTATTATTATTATTATTATTATCATTATTATTGTTGCTATTATTATTATTATTATTATTATTATTATTATTATTATTATTATTATTATTATTATTATTATTATTATTATTATTATTATTATTATTATTATTATTATTATTGTTGTTATTATTATTATTATTATTATTATTATTATTATTATTATTATTATTATTATTATTATTATTATTATTATTGTTATTATTATTACTGGTAAAGCTTCGTTTTAGTACCGTGCCAGTATTTCATTACCTGCCTTAAGAAACATCAGTATCTCTTCATATATCTTTTCTACAAACGTTCAACAATCATGGAAACGCTTTTTAAATAAAATTCAAGGACTATTTTTTTTTTTTTTTTATTGTTGAAAATATGGGATAATAGTCACGAAAGTGTAGCCTCCTCTGGCGGCGGCCGCGGCGGCGGTCCACCCGGTATTGCGAGAAATACCTCCTTGCCGAAATAAGTCGCATATACATATATGGGGTCCAGGGGGGCTGCGCCACCCCTGATTAGGAGGAGGGGTCGAGGGGGGCGAAGCCCCCTGTTAGAGATTAGGTTATGTAAAGTTCAGTCAGAGTAGTTTAAATACGCTCCCCCACCCAAAACCCCCGATTTCCCACGGGGCCCCCAAGTTCAACCTCTCTGCGAGCTATTTTGCGGCTGCGGCGGCGGGTCCACAAAAGACATTGAAGAGTCAATCATTTCGTGATTTCCGGAGAAAAATGCTTCCTGTGTTAAAAAGCACCAAAAAACACCCAGAATTAAGATGTTCTTGTCCAAGTTTGAGCAACGTTAATAAAACGAATCTTTACCTAAGGTAAAAATTTATCAACGTCGCTCAAACTTGGACGAAAACATTTTAATTCTGGGTTGTTTTGGTGCTTTTTAACACGGGTAGCATTTTTCTCCGGAAATCACTAAATGATTGACTTTTCAATACTTTTTGTGGACCCGCCGCCGCTGCCGAAAAATTACCATTATTGTTATTACATTATTATCATTAACATTATTATAGTTGTTGTTGCTGTTGTTGTTGTTATATATTGTTTAAAGATTATTGTTACTATTATATTTATCATAATTATTGATCATTACATTGAGTAAATTATATAAACGGTAATGAAATAATATAACTAAAGCTGTTTAACTGAGTTTTTTTTCATTACCTTGATATATTAATGATAATGATAATGTAAGAAAAAATAATGCTAATAATAATAATAATATTGATAATAACAATAATAATAATAATAATAATAATAATAATAATAACAACAACAATAATAATAGAGCTATAAAATTAATAATGACAAACACTACTATGGCTGTATTAATTGCATCAGTATTATCATCATTAACATTATTACTGAAATTTTTGTATCTTTTTATATAATTATCATTAGTCTTTTTTAATGTTCAGTGAGATGGTTACGTAATGGCGCTACGAGACAGGCTGTGCTGCTCTCATGCCCGCGGGGAAGGTCAAGATGGGTGTGGTCTCTCTCTCTCTCTCTCTCTCTCTCTCTCTCTCTCTCTCTCTCTCTCTCTCTCTCTCTCTCTCTCTCTCTCTCTCTAGGGGGCTTCGTGGTGCAGTGGTTAGCACATTCGGCTCACAACCAAGAGAGCCCGGGTTCGATTCCCGGGCGGAGTGGAAAAAAATTGGGCGGCTTTTCCGATACCCTACGCCCCAGTCCACCCAGCAGTGAATGGGTACCAGGTATTTATCGGGGGTTGTGTCCCGTCTCCTGGGGTCTGTTCCCTTCTCCTATAATTCCTTCCCCCTCTGTCTCTCTCCGGCATATGACCACAGATGTTGCGCCGACTAAACCATACTTTCCAACTCACTCTCTCTCTCTCTCTCTCTCTCTCCGATAATTGCCTTTCTTTAAGTGGTTCCATGAAAAGTTGCTTACAAAGTTGGACGCAAGGAAACTCTGTAATCGAAATGAGATGCAAATGCAAGAAAAAATCGGCTTAATGAATTGTTTTCCCATGAACTAGGTGTGTGTGTGTGTGTGTGTGTGTGTGTGTGTGTGTGTGTGTGTGTGTGTGAAGGTGAACGCTTTTTTTTTTTTAGTAATTGTTGGTTATCGTGACTGTGGTGATGGGCTAAATATAATAATGAGAATAAATCGTAAAATATTTAACCATTGATAGTTTAGATCCGCGGTCTCTGGGAAGATATTGCAGTAGACGGAACCAGAGAAGGGGTTTGAACCGCCATCCTGAGAGACCATCACAGGGAGGCACGGATACAACACTGCCCTTATTGTTGCTCATTCATGGGAAGTTGAACTAAAGTAAGGCCTGAATGAGAGATATAGAGGACACGACCGTCCCAAATCCATCTTGGAGTGGCCCAGCTGTCCCCGCCTCAAGTTGCGACCTTCATCAAGAATATCTCGCCAGGATCTCTAGATTTGTAACGCTAGCTAAGTATCGTTATTTCTTGACAGACTGTAGGTTGAGCGGTGAGGCAGGATCCATGGGAGAGATTACAGCCCCGTTCACGCTGTGCCGACTCTGGGCCACGACAACCCAGGGACTTTTCCATTTGACAAGTTGGTTCCCACGCTCCAAGAAGGGGGGGAGGTTTTATTGGGGTCTTGGTGCCTTGCCGACTGTCTGGGACATTCGGCCAACTAGTTTCCAGCATGTCGTGCTAACCCTCACGACTCCAGACTCCCGTCACGACGTCGGCGCAGCATTCGGCAACAGTCTCAAGACCTCTTTCAAGACATGCCCGACCCTTTCACATCAACACCCAAGACCTCGTGTACCCTAGAGTCGTGGGTAGTCGTGGCCCAGAGTCGGCACAGTGTGAACGGGGCTTAAGGTAAAGATGGGGGGCAGACGCAATGGCCGCGCCTTTAAAGACCCGACCCACACGGTTTTAAGTTCAGGAAATCATGCGTGACATCTTCGCCACCAACAAAGAACACCAACATGGTTCGTTCCAACAGCAAACCTGCCAACAATAGGGTGGCGGTCCCCCCCGATCAAGCTTCCATGCAGCTGGCCTGTCCATCCCAAGGGCCATATTTTTAAACATTTCTGCGCCCAAGATCACGTAATTTACCAGTCTTTCGTGGGAGTTTAGGGCATTTCCAGGGGTACTTTTATGACCCTGGTGGTAGTCTGAGCCTTCTTCTGTACCGTGAACTTAAAAGGACACTCATTAGAACACGTAATTTACTAGTCTTTCGTGGGAGTTTAAGGCATTTCCAGGGGTACTTTTATGACCCTGGTGGTAGTCTGAGCCGCCTTCTGTACCGTGAACCTAAAAGAACACTCATTAGAACACGTAATTTACTAGTCTTTCGTGGGAGTTTAAGGCATTTCCAGGGGTACTTTTATGACCCTGGTGGTAGTCTGAGCCGCCTTCTGTACCGTGAACCTAAAAGAACACTCATTAGAACACGTAATTTACTAGTCTTTCGTGGGAGTTTAAAGCATTTCCAGGGTACTTTTATGACCCTGGTGGTAGTCTGAGCCTTCTTCTGTACCGTGAACTTAAAAGGACACTCATTAGAACACGTAATTTACTAGTCTTTCGTGGGAGTTTAAAGCATTTCCAGGGTACTTTTATGACCCTGGTGGTAGTCTGAGCCTTCTTCTGTACCGTGAACCTAAAAGAACACTCATTAGAACTCGATTAACCTCCTTTGTGGCATTTGGAAATGGTGTGTGGGGGGGGAGCATCTGACAATACCAACCCAAGTCCCTCCCGGCAGGATCGGCTGATTTGCCCCATTCATGAGTTACGTGGGCGCCCCCGTGGTGTCCTCCGCCAAGGATTATCTTGTTCATGGACTGAGCTGGTAACAAGCCTTGATTCATTTTCACAGGGTAGTTGCTGGTTTGGCACGAAGAGCCGATTTCACAGTCCAACACAGTGTCTTCGTAACAGCCCGAACCAAACTATAGAATCCCATACAATCCAAAACGGTGAGGTCTTCAATGCCACACTAAATACACAAGACTTTTCCTGTATAGTTTCATCAAATTTGTGAACTTGAATATAAACACCGGACACTAGATAAGGAAATTTCGAAGGCTCTGGTATTGGTTTGGGAGCTTACTAACCCATCATGGGGAACTGTGGAACTGGACCTTGATCTCCCCCTCTGACCAGCCTCGTGGCCCGTCGCTCCATCCCATCCAGCCTCCTCAGGTGTGAAGATGCACTGAACATTCTCTGTCTCCCTGTGTATCTTCTCTCCCTGTGTGTCTGTGTCTCTCTGTTTCTGTCTCTGTCTCTAGGTGTCTCTCTGTCTCTGTTTCTTTCTGTGTCTGTTTCTCTCTGTGTCTGTCTCTGTCTGTCTCTGTCTGTCTGTCTCTGTCTGTCATCCCAGTGATACCCCATGATCCTTTTTTTTTTTTTTTTTTTTTTTTTACAGCAAAGGAGACAGCTCAAGGGCACAAAAAAGTAAACATTAATAAAAAAAAGCCCGCTACTCGCTGCTCCTAAAAAGAATCCAAAGACACTCGACTCTCTCCACCATTCCCTTCTTCTTTTCCTTCTCTTGCCTTCATCTTCCCTCCTCTCATCTGCGCCTCCCCTCGCCCCTCCAATACCTGACCCTGAACTATAAAAAACAACCCTCATTATCCGTGTCGTCTTGTCTCCTAATCCTTCATTATCGCCGCTTTCCCTCTTTCGTCCTTGTATCTGGTATTTTTTTTCCTTCCTCCTTCCTTCCCTCAGATGGTCAATCCTGTCTCTTCCTCGTGCTTCGTTCCTCATTGCTTCCTCCCATCCCCTGCTTTACTCATTTTCTCCATGTTTTCCTTTAATTTTTCCTCCTTCCTTCCTCTCTCATTGCTTCCTCCCATCCCCTGCTTTACTCATTTTCTCCATGTTTTCCTTTCATTTTTCCTCCTCCCTTCCTCTCTCCTTGCTTCCTCCCATCCCCTGCTTTACTCATTTTCTCCATGTTTTCCTTTACTGTTCCTCCTTCCTTCCTCTCTCATTGCTTCCTGTCATTCCCTGCTTTACATCTTCCCTCCATTTTCTATTTTACGTTTTTGCTTTCCTTATTTTCCGTTTATTTTTGCTCCTTCATTTCTTCCTCTCTCATTTCTTCCTTTCATTCCCTGCTTTACTTATTTTCTCCTTTCTTTCCTTTCTTCGTCTCTGCTTTACGACCTGCTAACGACCATCCGCGACTCCAAAATGCAGCAGGTCGTTAAGGGAGGTCGCCGTCCTCATTGCGACAGGACGCGTACTGGTCTTTGCCTGTCGGTCACCGGTCGGCGTATGGTGGGCGTCTTGGTCTGACTCCAGGTGTGAGGTTAAGGGAGGCGACTAAGGGGGGGGGTCCTCCTACCCATATGGTACGTCCAATAGCTTTGAAATCTTAGTATGTTATTTGTTTCTGTAAATAGATGACATTAAAGACTGGACGGACGCTAAACGACCGCCGGTAGCCGTTCGGTCGCACGACTACCCTGCCACCTCTGTAGTCGGGGAGCGGTGAGTGTGAATCGCAGCATTTTGGGGTCGCGGGTGGTCGTTATCAGGTCGTAAAGTCAATTATCAGAAGTGTGCTTTATACTGACATTTTAGTGATACGGATTTCTCGTTACACTTTCTCTTTTCTCTATAATAGTTTTTTTTTTTTGCTTTTTAACTCCTTTATTTTCCTCTATTTCCCCGCTTGGTTCTCTTCTTTCATCGTTATATATATTTTTTCTTCCTCGGTCCTTCCACACCCACGTATATCTTCCCTTCCAGCTGCTTTCATGATCACTGTTTTTCCTGATATCCTTCCATTCCTTCCTCACTTCTCTTTGCGTCACAGGAGAAAAATATTAACCCGGTAGCAAAGGGGATCATGTTTCTTAATGGTCCCTCTAAGCGAGAAAAATGAGAAAAAATCATCACTCCCACAAACCATTTCAAAATATATATCAACGCATTTGTGATCAGTTTATGCATCATCTGTTTTGGGGGGTTTAAAGCATGGCAGAAATTTGGCCCGTCGCTGCTACACGGTAAAGCCACGAATTTGCCCCGTCGCTGCTACACGGTAAAGCCACGAATTTGCCCCGTCGCTGCTAACAGAGAAAGGAAAGAAGGGAGGAAGGAAATAAGTATGAGAAAAGGAAGAATAAGGATCAAAATAAGACTAGGAAGAACAAAAACTAAAAAGAAAGAAATAAGTATGAGAAAAGGAAGAATAAGGATCAAAATAAGACTAGGAAGAACAAAAACTAAAAAGAAAATGATAGAAAGAATGAAAAATACAAACAAAGGATAGAAAAAGTATAACGAGAGAGAGAGAGAGAGAGAGAGAGAGAGAGAGAGAGAGAGAGAGAGAGAGAGAGAGAGAGAGAGAGAGAGAGAGAGAGAGAGAGAGAGAGAGAGAGAGAGAGAGAGAGAGATGCAATAAAAGAAACACAATAATACAGGGAAACACAAACTCAAATAATAATCAAACAATTGCAAGGGAAAGTAGAGAGAATGGGAAATAGGTCAAGATAAAAATATACAATAGATAAAACACAAGGAAAATGTCTCCCTCTCGTGCCCACTCTTCCCATTTTCTCTCCTTTTTTCCTCTCCATTCCTCTTCCCACAAACTCGAAATTCAAAGTTGTGGGTTTTTTTTCACTCTGGTAACAGCGGCATAGAAGGCTTTTATCTGTCCTTTGTTTTTGCCTTTGAGCTGTTTCCTTCTTCTCCCTTTTCCGCGTTCACATCTACTTCTTTCACTCCGCTAATTATCGCCACTCGTAACACCTTTTTCCCTTCCCAGACTCTTTTTTTAACCTTTCTTTCCGTCTCTTCATCCATCATTGTTGTTTTTTTGTTTTGTTTTGTTTTTTTACGTCGTGGCCTATTGCGCCGGTATAAGCTTCTTCCCGGTGGATCCTGATGGTCGGTCCAAGGCTTCTTCCCGGTGGATCCTGATAATCGGTCCAAGGTTTCTTCCCGGTGGATCCTGATGGTCGGCTCAAGGCTTCATTCCGGTGGATCCTGATGGTCGACCCAAGGCTTCTTCCCGGTGGATCCTGATGGTCGGTCCTAGGCTTCTTCCCGGTGGATCCTGATGGTCGGCCCAAGGCTTCTTCCCGGTGGATCCTGATGGTCGGTCCAAGGCTTCTTCCCGGTGGATCCTGATGGTCGGTCCAAGGTTTCTTCCCGGTGGATCCTGATGGTCGGCCCAAGGTTTCTTCCCGGTGGATCCTGATGGTTGGCCCAAGGCTTCTTCCCGGTGGATCCTGATGGTCGGTCCAAGGCTTCTTCCCGGTGGATCCTGATGGTTGGCCCAAGGCTTCTTCCCGGTGGATCCTGATGGTCGGTCCAAGGCTTCTTCCCGGTGGATCCTAATGGTTGGCCCAAGGCTTCTTCCTGGTGGGGCCTGATGGTCGGTCCAAGGCTTCTTCCCGGTGGATCCTGATGGTCGGTCCAAGGCTTCTTTCCGGTGGATCCTGATGGTCGGTCCAAGGCTTCTTCCCGGTGGATCCTGATGGTCGGCCCAAGGCTTCTTCCCGGTGGATCCTAATGGTCGGTCCAAGGCTTCTTCCCGGTGGATCCTGATGGTCGGCCCAAGGCTTCTTCCCGGTGGATCCTAATGGTCGGTCCAAGGCTTCTTCCCGGTGGATCCTAATGGTCGGTCCAAGGCTTCTTCCCGGTGGATCCTGATGGTCGGCCCAAGGCTTCTTCCCGGTGGGGCCTGATGGTCGGCCCAGCCCGTTCTGGCGCAGACAAGTGTTTATAGCGGCGCCATCCTGCATTTGCTCTCCCGGAACTCATCTTTAATCCTAGAATCTAAAGTCCGGGTTGATGGGTGGTCTTCAGGACAGCATGTGGGTAGTTTTAAGCCACTCGGCGGTGACTGAAAAATCCGAGGTGGTAGCGTGGGGATTCGAACTCGCGTCGTCCATCACGCGGTGAATGTGGGCCCAGCACGCTACCACTCAGCCACCGCCTACCCTGTTGTTTTAGGTAATTGAAGGACTTCTTATCAGTAATATTCAATTGGCAGTCATGTTTCCTTCATGCACGCTTTGCTTGAAATACTCTTTTTTTCCACCCCTCGCCTGGCTTCATGATAGACTGTTCTTTTTAGGAAACTTTGGCGCCTCCTTGTGTCTGTATAACAAGTGTATTTTTCAACGAATAAATGAATTCTTTCGTTCGTTCGTTGGTTGGCGAGAGAGAGAGAGAGAGAGAGAGAGAGAGAGAGAGAGAGAGAGAGAGAGAGAGAGAGAGAGAGAGAGAGAGATTTACATAGATATACACAGAACACATGCGGTTTTTAACACTCATATCCGTGACGCACTGAAAGCTTTTGAGTTTCACGCCACACTTTTTGTAAACGAATTTTGTTCCGCCTTGATTAACATGACATCTATATTAAAAGGCAAGAGAGAGAGAGAGAGAGAGAGAGAGAGAGAGAGAGAGAGACTCAAAATTAGCTCCTGTGTGAGTGTCTGTGTGCAATCATATGTATCCTGCAATGCTTCACTGTCCCATCACTGAATCACACAGACACCAATACTCTATGATGAATTTTATTGATACCAACACTCTGTTAGATGAAAACACTTATAGTTGGAAAGTTTCGTTTAGTCGGCGCAACATCTGTGGTCATATGCCGGGGAGAGACAGAAGGGGAAGGTATTATAGGAGACGGGACACAACCCCCGATTAATACCTGGTACCCATTCACTGCTGGGTGGACAAGGGCGTAGGGTATCGGAAAAGCCGCCCAAATTTTTCCACTCCGCCAGGGAATCGAACCCGGGGTCTCTCGGTTGTGGGCCGAGTGTGCTAACCACTGCACCACGAAGCCCCCAGATGAAAACACTTCTATAAGCGAGTTATGCAAATATATGTATGATGTTTTAAATAAGTTTTCTTGATTTTCGGGAGAATGTTCGTAAGATTTTATGGTTCCAGTGAATTTTACTTGTTATCGTTTCTATATATATATATATATATATATATATATATATATATATATATATATATATATATATATATATATATATATATATATATATATATATATATATATATATGTTGATTTTGGGGGGGATATTTTTTTTTTACTATTTCTTATGGAGTATTGGAACTTTATTTATAACGTCTACACCTTTTCACCCTCAAATTAAAAAAGTTGAATTTCAAATTAAACATATTTTTAATTTGAGGGTGAAAAGGTGTAGTATCTTTATGTTTGAAAGGTTAAATGCAAAAAAGAGTTGTTAAGGGTTTTAAGCTCTTTTTTCTTTTATTTTCTGAATCATTTGTGTTTTGTGTTTCATTGTTTATATTTTTCCGTGTTTGAGTGATTATTTTAATGGATAAAATGTCGGTGGACTGACAGGCAGCCGTGATATTTACAAACTGAGAATGGACAAACTTTTATAATTTGATGTACCTTGTTCATGTATTTTAATATTTTTGTAAGTTTGTCAATAAACTAACTAACTAACTGTGTGTGTGTGTGTGTGTGTGTGTGTGTGTGTGTGTGTGAGAGAGAGAGAGAGAGAGAGAGAGAGAGAGAGAGAGAGAGAGAGAGAGAGAGAGAGAGAGAGAGAGAGAGAGAGAGAGAGAGAGAGAGAGAGAGAGAGAGAGAGAGACTGAAGGTGGGAGCTTATTCCATTCTCGCACTACAACGTTGGTGAAGAAAAATTTTGTGCAGTCTGAATTTACTCGTCTACATTCGAGTTTTGTGCGACTTTTACGAGAGAGAGAGAGAGAGAGAGAGAGAGAGAGAGAGAGAGAGAGAGAGAGAGAGAGAGAGAGAGCATGCACGTATTGTGATTATTAAACAATACAAAAGCAAATAGAAAAATAAGGAGAGTAAAAGCTGAAGGAGAAAAGATCACAGGACAAAGGAGGCAAGCGATAACGAAACAGCAGAGGAGAGATGCATGAAAATTCAATACAAAGAAAAATAAAATAAAAAGATGAAACAGTAGTGATAAAAAGAGACTTGTGACAGATGATAAAAAGAGGGAAACATGAATATAGAAAATGCAAAAGAAAGACACGAAAGTAACGAACGGAAAAGTCGGGAGATATGAATGAAAACGAATTTGATGGAAGGAGAATCGGAGCCACAGGAAAGAATACTGAACAGCAATAGAAGTTTCAATATTTAATTATCTGAACAAATTAGAACTAACGGAAGACAGAAAGCAGTTAAGAGTGCGTGCGTGTATGTTGCTGTAAAATAAAATACCAGCTGGAAAAATAGCAATATGCCTACATTGCCTCATCTCTCTCTCTCTCTCTCTCTCTCTCACACACACACACACACACACACACACACACACACACACACACACACACACACACACACACACACACACACACACACACATATGGTTAAATTAAAAAATATCAAAGCAGATGGATTTTTTTTTTTTTTTGAGAGAGAGAGAGAGAGAGAGAGAGAGAGAGAGAGAGAGAGAGAGAGACTAACAGCTATCGGACTGCAATTTTTCCTTAGTGAATAGTAAGTCGAAGGAAAGGGCGGTTTAGTTTTTGGTTTCCTTATTGTTTTTTTTTTTTACGTGTACGCCTATAGCGCCGGTAAGCTTGCTTGAGGGGCCTGGATGGTAGTCGGCCCCAGCCCGTCATGGCGCAGGCAAGTGTTTATAGTGGCGCCATCTTCTCTTGGCTCATGCTGCCCCCCGGAACTCCTTCTTGATTCACTTGGACGGTTTCCTCTAGAGTCCGGGTTGATGGGTGGTCTTCAGGACAGCATGTGGGTAGTTTTAAGCCACTCGGCGGTGACTGAAAAATCCCAGGTGGTAGCGTGGGGATTCGAACCCGCGTCGTCCATCACTCGGTGAATGTGGGCCCAGCACGCTACCACTCAACCACCGCCTGTGAGTAAGCTTCCGCCACTGATTGTAAATAGTTTTCAGTATCGTGCGTAGGGTTTCATCACAGGTCCTTGGGAACACCACGTCAGTGCACTGCTATTTTTTTCCCCCTGCTAAGTGCGACTATTGAAAAATTTTCCCTGTTTTGATTTTTGAAGCTTCCTAAAAGGCACTGAGTCTGGCCGCCTCGCGTACCACAAAGGCGTCTTGAGGGGATATTGTTGAACGCTGCCTCCTCCACATCAGCTATTTCCAAAGGCCAAGAAGGGAAATCACTCAGGTTCAATTGATTTGTTTTATGGTTCACGGTACAGAAGAAGGGAAAGGGCCATATTTTTAAACATTTCTCCGCCCAAGAACACGTAATTTACTAGTCTTTCGTGGGAGTTTAGGGCATTTCCAGGGGTACTTTTATGACCCTGGTGGTAGTGTGAGCCTCCTTCTGTCCCGTGAACCTAAAAGAGCACTCATTAGAACACGTAATTTACTAGTCTTTCGTGGGAGTTTAGGGCATTTCCAGGGGTACTTTTATGACCCTGGTGGTAGTCTGAGCCTTCTTCTGTACCGTGAACCTAAAAGAACACTCATTAGAACACGTAATTTACTAGTCTTTCGTGGGAGTTTAGGGCATTTCCAGGGGTACTTTAATGACCCTGGTGGTAGTCTGAGCCTCCTTCTGTACCGTGAACCTAAAAGAACACTCATTAGAACACGTAATTTACTAGTCTTTCGTGGGAGTTTAGGGCACTTCCAGGGGTACTTTTATGACCCTGGTGGTAGTCTGAGCCTCCTTCTGTACCGTGAACCTAAAAGAACACTCATTAGAACACGTAATTTACTAGTCTTTCGTGGGAGTTTAGGGCATTTCCAGGGGTACTTTTATGACCTCTGAGCCTTCTTCTGTACCGTGAACCTAAAAGAACACTCATTAAAACTCGATTAAGCTCCTTTTTGGCTTTTGGAAATAGGTGGTGTGCGGGGTGGGAGCATCTGACAATACCAACCTAACTACCACTAGGGTCATAAAGCTACCCGTGGAAATGCCCCAAACACCCACGAAAGCCTTGTCAAATAGGTGAACTTAGGCGACAAAATGCTTAGAAATACGGCCGTTGGTCCTTCAAGGTCCCATAAGGGGTCACTGTCTGCGTCGCGTCGTCAGCATAATATGTCCATCAAGGTAATTTTTTCATACCCGGGCATGCTGGACGTGGAAGTGAGGAATATTTGAATAGCGTCGGTAACCTTGTGGCCAGACCTTATCAAATATCTTCCTAATGCCACGCTGGATAATTGTGCGGTTTAGTCCTTGTTCTTTTCTTTTTTTATTTTTTTAATTTTTTTTTAATGGCGAGGGAAGTCCCTGCCCCGACCCCAAAGTGAGACGGGTTATTGAGGATATTTTCCGCTGAGTGATTTTATTCATGTCATTTATTGCTAAACTCTCTCTCTCTCTCTCTCTCTCTCTCTTCCCGGACGGAGTGGAAAAATTTGGGCGGCTTTTCCGATACCCTACGCCCCTGTCCACCCAGCAGTGAATGGGTACCAGGTATTAATCGGGGGTTGTGTCCCGTCTCCTGGGGTCTGTTCCCTTCTCCTATAATTCCTTCCCCTCCTGTCTCTCTCCGGATAAGACCACAGATGTTGTGCCGACTAAACGAAACTTTCTAACTCTCTCTCTCTCTCTCTCTCTCTCTCTCTCTCTCTCTCTCTCTCTCTCTCTCTCTCTCTCTCTCTCTCTCTCTCTCTCTCTCTCTCTCTCTCTCTCTCTCTCTCTCTCTCTCTCTCTCTCTCTCTCTCTCTCTCAGTGTATTTTTCTGCGAGTCCTTCCGCTGTGCTTTTTTTTTTTTTTTTTACGTCGTGGCCTTGCGCCGGTAGGCTTCTTCCCGGTGGATCCTGATGGTCGGCCCAAGGCTTCTTCCCGGTGGATCCTGATGGTCGGTCCAAGGCTTCTTCCTGGTGGATCCTGATGGTCGGCCCAAGGCTTCTTCCCGGTGGGGCCTGATGGTCGGCCCAAGGCTTCTTCCCGGTGGATCCTGATGGTCGGCCCAAGGCTTCTTCCCGGTGGATCCTGATGGTCGGCCCAAGGCTTCTTCCCGGTGGATCCTGATGGTCGGCCCAAGGCTTCTTCCCGGTGGATCCTGATGGTCGGCCCAAGGCTTCTTCCCGGTGGATCCTGATGGTCGGCCCAAGGCTTCTTCCCGGTGGATCCTGATGGTCGGCCCAAGGCTTCTTCCTGGTGGGGCCTGATGGTCGGCCCAGCCCGTTGTGGCGCAGGCGAGTGTTTATAGTGGCGCCATCTTGCACTGGCTCATGCTGCCCTCCCGGAGCTCATCTTTAATCCTAGAATCTAGAGTCCGGGTTGATGGGTGGTCTTCTGGACAGCATGTGGGTAGTTTTAAGCCACTCGGCGGCGGCTGAAAAATCCCAGTTTGGTGGCACCGGGCGGGGATTGAACTCGCGTCGTCCTGAACGCGGCGACGTCACGCTATCCATTCAGCCACCGCCTCCCCATTGTTGTATTCGGTTCTGCATGCATCGCTTCTCCTCCTCCTCCTCCTCCTCCTCCTCCTCCTTTTCCTAATATCTTTTTATCTTCTTTCTCCTCCTCCTCCTCCTCCATTCTTCTCTTCCCTCTCCTCCTCCTCCTCCTCCTCCTCCTCCTCCTCCAATCTTTTTATCTTCTTTCTCCTCCTCCTCCTCCATTCTTCTCTTCCCTCCTCCTCCTCCTCCTCCTCCTCCAATCTTTTTATCTTCTTTCTCCTCCTCCTCCTCCATTCTTCTCTTCCCTCCTCCTCCTCCTCCTCCAATCTTTTTATCTTCTTTCTCCTCCTCCTCCTCCATTCTTCTCTTCCCTCCTTCTCCTCCTCCTCCTCCTCCTCCTCCAATCTTTTTATCTTCTTTCTCCTCCTCCTCCTCCATTCTTCTCTTCCCTCTCCTCCTCCTCCTCCTCCTCCTCCTCCAAGTTGGAACGAGGAATAAGAAGTTCGAATACGAAATGCGCGGCGTTAAACTCAAAAGCGTTCAATGCGTCAAAGACTTGGGGGTCAAAATCGCGTCAAACCTCAAATTCTCACAGCAATGCATCGATGCAGCAAATAAAGCGAACAGAATGTTGGGCTTCATTAAAAGAAACTTTGTATTCAAGAATAAAGATGTAATACTCCCGCTCTACAACAGTTTAGTCAGACCCCACTTGGAATATGCGGTACAGTTTTGGTCTCCCCGCCATGCAAAGGATATTGCTAAATTAGAAGGTGTTCAGCGTCGGGCAACGAAAATGATCCCTTCCTTGCGCAACAAATCCTACGAAGAAAGGCTTTCTACCCTTAACATGTTCTCTCTTGAGAAACGTCGCCTCCGAGGAAAACTGATCGAATGTTTTAAAATACTTAATGGTTTCACGAATGTAGACAGATCAACATTGTTTATGATCGATGACACTTTGCGCACGAGGAACAATGGCGTAAAACTCAGATGTAGACAAGTAAATTCAGACTGCACCAAATTTTTCTTCACCAACGTTGTAGTGCGAGAATGGAATAAGCTTCCACCGTCAGTGGTCCAGTGTAACACGATTGACTCCTTCAAAAATAAGCTCGACCGTCACTTCCTTCAACTTAATATCAACTAGAGTAGAAATGCAACGTTTTGGAGTCTTCTGATTAATGTAAAATCACTTAGGTTTAAGGACAGACCACCAAGTCTGGACCATGGGGTCTGTGTGGTCTGATTTTCTATGTAAATCTATGTAAATCCTGTTCCAATCTTTTTATCTTCTTTCTCCTCCTCCTCCTCCATTCTTCTCTTCCCTCCTCCTCCTCCTCCTCCTCCTCCTCCTCCTATCTTTTTATCTTCTTTCTCCTCCTCCTCCTCCATTCTTCTCTTCCCTCCTCCTCCTCCTCCTCCTCCTCCTCCTCCTATCTTTTTATCTTCTTTCTCCTCCTCCTCCTCCATTCTTCTCTTCCCTCCTCCTCCTCCTCCTCCTCCTCCTCCTCCTATCTTTTTATCTTCTTTCTCCTCCTCCTCCTCCATTCTTCTCTTCCCTCTCCTCCTCCTCCTCCTCCTCCTCCTCCTCCTCCTCCTATCTTTTTATCTTCTTTCTCCTCCTCCTCCTCCATTCTTCTCCTCCTCCTCCTCCTCCTCCTCCTCCTCCTCCTCCAATCTATTTATCTTCTTTCTCCTCCTCCTCCTCCTCCTCCATTCTTCTCTTCCCTCTCCTCCTCCTCCTCCTCCTCCTCCAAACTATTTATCTTCTTTCTCCTCCTCCTCCTCCATTCTTCTCTTCCCTCCTCCTCCTCCTCCTCCTCCTCCTCCTCCTCCTCCTCCTCCAATCTTTTTATCTTCTTTCTCCTCCTCCTCCTCCATTTTTCTCCTCCCTCTCCTCCTCCTCCTCCTCCTCCTCCTCCCTCACTGACAAGGTTCTGCCCACTGCCATACGGAAGCGCCCTTTGATCACTGTTCTCTCCACATTTTATCTTCGTTTCTC